>NW_022602576.1:0-26550 GCF_008692095.1 Etheostoma spectabile | reverse complement strand
GCAAGGTGTTCTTGGCTTGAACTATCCCTTCTCTTTTCTTCTAAATGTGCCTTAATCACAGTGACATTTTAGTTTAATTGCACAGCACTTAAATAACTATAGAAGTGTTACATACTGAAAATGTTGTCTTTTAAATTGTCATTGCAAGTTTTTATCTCCCCTTTGTGTTCAGAAACACATGTGGGGAGAGTAATGCATTTTTATATGTTGTTCCAAACTCTCTCTACACCTTCATTATCTGAAAGGCATTATTTTTCTTACATTATGATGCAGCTTCTTACATTTTTAGGGTCCTGTAGCTTATGAGGGTTTTCCACTTGACTGTGTGATTTCACAACAAGACTGTCATCACTTCTCTCACAATAATGCCTCCCAAAAGGGGTGTTTGATTAATCCATTAGCAAAGCTGCAATAACTATTGTCCCTGCAGTTATTTGCATGTAAAAGGAGAAATCCGCCCTCATCGACTCTGACAGATTTATCACTTTGAGTTATTCATTGACATTCAGGAGTTATTTTGTGATGAAGTGTTCTATTTAATTTGTAATTTCATTTTGTGGTACACACACTCCCCCTGACCTGGCTAATACACTTCTACCTTAGTTTGTGATTACCTTTGTCACCCAAAACGATGACAAAACTCGGGGAGAAGGGGGGCATGAACTTATTACTTTCGATCAAAGGTGGGCGTATTGGAATATAAATGTCTCTCCAATGAGTTCTTGAAAAGTCTGATTGGTGGCTGAGTCCCCTTACTAAACGGTCTAGTGGCTGCATTGCATCATGGTCTATTGAAGCTACTGTCGGTACTGTTGGTCTCTCTGCCTGTCCAACTGTGGATTTGTTCCTGTGTTGGCGCAAAATGGCAGCTGCCTGCTGTACAAAGAGTCTTTATCTGAGTGACCTTAGCCTGGGTGCTAGCCAAACTTAGCCCCGCCCACAACATTTGAGGTTGGGAACTTTGGTCTGGACTTTGTGAGCAACTATGCTCAAACGAGAGCTGTTAAGACCAACCAAATTGTCAAGACGCGTTATACGATGATAGACAGATGATCACCAGTAAGTAACGATGAACTCGAGCAGACCAACTTGACTACGCCTGCCCATGTCGCCCTGCACTGCGCATGCTCATATGATGGTTCTCCCGAGGTCCTCTAGCTGTAATAATGGAGACAATGATTATACGGCTAATAATGGCTAATGGTTGTAATTCACCATGTGTTCTGTTGATATATCCATGGTGTAATCTTATGTGTGTATGTATGTATGTTTGCTGAAACGCCTGTAACGTGGATGTAACTTAATTAGCATTTTCCTAACTGCCAGGGCTAAGGGCTAATTGCTAACATCAGCAGTAGTTAGCAGTTGAATAATGATTGCTCAACATACGTCACATACTCTGTTGCTCTGATTGGTTGTAGGTCTGTCTAATTGAGTGCAGAGGCATTTTCTTTCCTGGTTCGGTTTGAAACGCCCCATAATCAAGCAGATCCAGAAATAACCATAAACATTCTTCAAAAACTGCATTTCAAGTGTTTCAGGATGAATTTTTCAATTACCAGTACATGTGGTGCATATGGTATCTAGACATGAGGTTCAACAATGGGCCTGATGCTTTTAGGTTTTCTTTCAGCATCATAACAGTGATACCCTGTTTACTGTGTACATATGCTATGTATAGATTTTTCTTCTCTTTTGATAGAAATGAGCAGCCGCCTGCTTCAATGCCTTTACACAAAAGCAGCATTTGGTGTTCATATTTGGTCTCCTCTCCCTACACAGCTCAGTGAAAAGAACAGTGACACCCTGGGGGTGCTTATGGCTCATTTCTCGGTCTTGTCTCGCATTCACTACACAATTCAATTAAACTGTGAGGTCTTTCTAGAAAGCAGCATGCTTGCTCTCATGTGCAACAAATGTGCACGCACACACGTATGCACGCACACACATAACACACGCACACACACTCTCAGACACCCCCTACAGCTTCTTTTCCTGGTAAAGGGAGCACTCACTTAGCGTAGCGGCAGAGTGCAAAGATTGGAAACTCAGCAAGTGGTAGGAAACCTTTGGTACGAGAGAACGTTTGATGTTAACAGAAAACTCAGTATGCACTGTACAGAAACTTTGCTGAAAGACTGATTGGCACTCAAGAGATTGAATCAAATTAGATTCTAATTTTAGACAGAAGGTTCCCACATAGTATTCCCAGAGTGCGTACTTTGGGAACTGTGTTTGTGTGTGTGTGTGTGTGTGTGTGTTGTGTGTGTGTGTGTGTGGTGTGTGTATCTGCAAGGAAGTTGTATACTTAACCTCTTCAGTTGCTGGTTCATTGTTCAAATGTGTTATTGTTCTCAATTATATTAACCTGTTCTTTAATTGCATTCTTCAAGTATAGCCTTCTCGTCATGTAGAGGGACTAAAATGTATTGAAAGGTGTACAATCAGTGGAAAATAAGTTTGGTTCTGTTGTGTTCAATGGTGTTTGAAAAAAAGGCCAATGTTTGAAATATGAACAATGATATGTTTCGTTATGGAGGAATATTGTGGTCAGTGAATATCAAGCATGGTTAATTTATAGTTAAGGTTAGGCAACACTATTTGTTACCAGCAACAATGTGTTTTTTTTGTGGCCACTTGGTGGCAGGAGACACAAGTTGTAAACACATTGACATTTCATCACCTTTTTAAGTTTATACGGTAAACAGTTGGTCCAAGGAAATGGATCAACATATCCCTTTGCTCTGGACGGAGACCAGTGAAGTCAATTAGAAGCACTTTTCCGGTGATAGCTGGAAAAGTGCTTCTGAGCTTGAAGACGTAGATGTGACGTGAGCAACCTGTCTGAAAGTTGTAAGTCTTCTGGTAGCTGTGCAAGAGAAATCTCAATCATTCCCTATCAGCAAAGACGGAGAGCATAGGTATTTGTTAAGAGATGAAATAGACACAGGCTAATTATTGCTAACTAAAATGCTAGTTAACATCAGTAATTAAACAGCTAATGGAAGTCCAAACTGTCTGCGGGCTTACCCTATATTATATAGTGATTCCTCTACTGTGCAACAGTAAGTCGCGTGGTTATGACACAATTGTTAGCTTATTTTTACAAAAAACTTCTCTGCTATGGAGCCATAACGTGAGCTACAAGGTAATGGAGCCTTTTATACATTGTCGTGTTTCTTTAGAAATAAACAATGGACAAATAGAGTCTTTAAACGCTTCAGATGTAAAGTTATTTACTGTCAGTGGCGGCAAAATGAATGGCAGTCAATGGGATGCTAACTGCAGGTGATGGCTTGGCAGCATCAAAAGGCCGCCATAGGCTTTTGTTAGGAGAAGTTTAAACCCTTGATTTACACATGCTGGTGTTTCCTTTAGAAATATTATAACAACAAAAAATTGATTGGAACAATTACTTATAAAAAACGGCCTGATGGAAGTGTTGATAAAAACAAAGTCGACTGCAGCAAGGTATTTGCGTATCACCGGAGTTCACCAACTCTAAAGTACCACATCAGTGCTGGAGTTTAACGTTAATCCGGAGGTATGACCTAGCACATCCCGTGATACCAACGCTAGACGTCAACGTCATCTTCAAACCACACTGGAGCAAACACTGAAACACAAACTTAGCAAATCTGGATGTGACCGAGTGAGCAATTCCCTTAATGGATCGCAATGTTTAACTTTTGGTCTCTGTTGCCTGAGTTTATGTATGGCACATAAGGAAATATGTACAGTAAAACAAAATTTCCTCCTGAGTCACTTTTGAATTTATTTCCTCAGCATATTAGGTTATATTTTTGATTGTTATGGCCATTATTTGAACAGTGAAAAAATGATAAAAAGTTTTTGAACTTTAATGTCACTAATACTGATTGATTTGAACACAGCACAAATTCGGTATGTGATTAATTAATCTTAATCAGAGTATGTAATTAATTAGATTACATTTTTAACAGCCCTTATATGTACTGTATATATATATATAATATATATATATATATATATATATAATGATGGTGTGTGTGTTTTGTGTAAATAGCTGATTTAATACTAATACATCATGAGATATATTATTAGCCATTTTTGTTATGGACCCAATGCAATGCCGATCCAAACACATACATTCATATCTATTACTGTAAAAACAACAACATTTTAGTCTTATCTAGTCCTATAAAGTCCTAAAAAAACATTTTAGAACTTTGGCTGCTTTTGTAAAGTGAAGGTTTTGTAAAAAATAAAAATGAAAATAATAGAAGTTTAATTGTGCTATATTATATATTATTTATTGAAGAAAAGTATGGCTGTGTATTGAAGCTAAAATGTTACATTGGCAATAGTATCATCAACTCATTTCAAATCCTACCCCTGCTCATTATATTAACTGTCATCTGTCAAGTACAAGCTGGCATTGTCATACCGTTTGTACCCCGTCATTGCTGCAGCTCTACTGGCTCTGCAGCTATGAGTCAGCAGGCTGCTAGGCAGTCATATGGTGATGTGGTTTCTAGCGCTCTTATTGCAAATTTAGGAGAGCAGCTGTGTGTTAGACACTGCAGTTGACTCACACTCATCGGGGGTGGTGTTGGACATAAATGGTATGAGTTTTTGATTGGTTCCAAAACAATCTGGCCCAAACACACATGAACTGTGGTGGATTCAGATCCGTGTCTAACCCAATTTACCATTGTGATTTGACTTGAAACTGTAATTTTCTACTTCTGTATATGTGAGTCAGTTCCTGATATAGAATCTTTACACATGTCATCGTCCTCAGCAATACTCTAACAAAAGCATTGGATATCCTGTCCCTACAGATAACAACGTTAAAGAGGTTTCATCATACCTCCGATATCCCTGTCCGTGAGGACAAAGTACGTTCTCCCAGTGCTAATTTCATTTTCATCTTCACTTTGTCTGTGGGGTTTTCAAGCGGTGATGTGCATAACCAAGTAGCTGAGAAGCACTTAAATGTCACAGAATGTGTTTGGAGAGGCTGGAGGTAGAGGACAGATGTGCACATCACCTTATTAGGAAAAAAACAAAACAATCAATATAAAGCGTGATTAATCCTGATAAAAGTCAGAGGCTGGCCTGGCATGAACCCACCGGGTCAGGTCTGACTAAAGAGAAGCAGCCCACTGGCCTATAGTTAGGACTATAGCATGTCTTCCTTCATTAAGTAGGCTTCCAATGAAGTTTCCCCACACAGTGATTATGCATTCAAGTATGGAGAGAGAGCAGTTTTTTTGTTTTATTCATTTTACTCTCCTTTTAATAGCTTTCTAAATCTCTCAACATGTTTCAAGTAGTAACCTGTTGGTGTTGATAACCACTACTTCATGTCTACTTTTCTAAAAAATGTCAAGCCTTGAAATTTTGATTAACGCTACCCTTTTAGACCACTTTAGTGTAGAGTACAACTTTAAAAAAATACACTGACAGTTTTAAAGCAGCATATTGACAACCCAAGTTTTTTCTGTCTGCAAGTTCTCCTATTCAGTAAAATGCTTATTGTTTATGCAGTCAATTCCTTTGTTAGTCTGCCCGTTTTTCCTAACCCCTGACTGTCCTTTACATCTTTTAAAAGGACATTATCGACATGTAAAACCCTACCGGCAGTCTGTGTGTGCTGTGGCCTTTGGTAATTGCTCATTGCAAAGCTTTGGTTTAACATTATAACCAAGGAAACGTGCATGAGAGGGAGAGCTGAGGTCGCCAGCAGTTAATCCTACTGTGTTAAGTCTTGCAGTTTGGCAGATCCGTTGTTGCGGCATGAGACTGTTCAGTAGTTTCTGCTTCCAATTTTGAGAAAATCCTCCCTGTCACTCAAGTAATAATGGTGATGTTTTTTTATCTTTACAGTATAATGCTACTGTGGCCACGACAGCCTCTGCAATGCACCATACCCAATCGATTGTACTGCATGGTGTATGTATTTTTCTTATGATGGCTTGATACATGTATAATTAGGGCTGTTAACGCTAAAGGTCCCATGACAAGTTGCTCTTTAGATGCTGTTATATAGACCTTAGTGGTCCCCTAATACTATATCTGAAGTCTCTTTATATAGACCTTAGTGGTCCCCTAATACTGTATCTGAAGTCTCTTTTATATAGACCTTAGTGGTCCCCTAATACTATACCTGAAGTATCTTTTATATAGACCTTAGTGGTCCCCTAATACTGTATCTGAAGCCTCTTTTATATAGACCTTAGTGGTCCCCTAATACTGTATCTAGAGTCTCTTTTATATAGACCTTAGTGGTCCCCTAATACTGTGTCTGAAGTTTCTTTTATATAGACCTTAGTAGTCCCCTAATACTGTATCTGAAGTCTCTTTTTTATAGACCTTAGTGGTCCCCTAGTACTGTATCTGAAGTCTCTGTCCCAAAATTCAGCCTTGGTGCAGAATTACAGCCACTCGAGCCAGTCCCACGATGAGCTTTCCTTAGTATGTGCCGTTTCTGTGTCTGTAGCTATTGAGGAGGAGAGAGGGGGGGCAAGGTGGAGGCTGGGGTGTGGCCTTGACCAACTGTAAACTTTGCTCGTTTGAAAGCCATGATGTCTCTCTCTCATGGGTGGGCCAAATCTCTGGGTGGGTAAAGCAGAGAAAGGGGAGGTAACCTTGCTCCTTATGACCTCATAAGGGGCAATTTTCCAGATCGGCCCATCTGAGCTTTCCTTTTCTCACAGGCAGAGCATGGCTCGGTGTACAACTCTCGCCATTTCTTGCCACGGGGTGGGGGGGGACCATATGCAAGCCGGGGAACTCATATTAATGTGAAATTGTCTTGACATGTAAACGCCTCAAAGTAGAATTCCAGTTGATATTAACACGTAGCTCTGTTGTCTGTGAATGTGCTGTAAGTAGCAGGAAAATCTAAAACAACCAGTGCTGCCTACCCCGTGTTATCCTCCTGCTAGCGTTAGCACCCAACAGGCTTAAGCAGGGCAAGTTTTAAACATGTTTTTGCCTCAAAACATGTTCAAAATGTCAATACAAGTGCCTAACCGTGTGAAGTGATTCCTTCCAAGGAAACACAGCAAATTTGACTGCAGTAGATGTGACAGAGAGTTCCAAAGAGATGAAGCAGATGCCTTACCTGGCCATATGCAAAAAGCTTTTAAAAATAATTTCTCCAGCATAAAGCTTTGCTCAAATAAACCGAAAGTGAATTGCAGTCTATGTCCACAGCAGGGTGTGCACCAAGGACAAGAGAGAGAGAGAGAGAGAGAGAGAGAGAGAGAGACAGAGAGAGAGAGACAGAGAGAGATTTGTTGAAATGCCGGCTTTTCAACAATACTAAAGGGCAGCATCTCTTTAGCAATAAACTACACTGTCTGTGAGTGCACGCCGTTTTGCACTATCCTGTTTGTACTTTGTTTGTCGACTAAACGCCCCGTGATTGTGTACTGTCGGGAAGACGGAGACAGCCCATCTGTTGAATTTTTTTTTTTTTCTCCCAGCTCGGAAAACTGCACCGGATGATTGTGTTTTAGGTGCATATGCATGTATGTTGTGTTACTGTGTTTAGTTGCTACTGTTATACAACAAATGTGACATAGCGACTCGCTCAGGTTAAGTGGTTCATCGAGGTCATTCGGTTGAATCCCAGTGCTCCCACACTACAGCTGTAGCGTTTGGCTTTGAAACCAATTCCATATTTCTATTTTTATTCCTCCAACTTTCAACTAGCGTTTTCTCTTCACGTGGCTCTTCTGCTACACTCTTTGGTTGACTACGCCAGGAGTCCCGCCTCCCCACACAGAGATTTAACTATTTATTTAAGAAGCCTCTGCAAGGGTTCTGTAGTCATATCACATTCAGAACATTAACATAGCGGCAATCTGATATTTTTTGTTTTTTTAAGATACAGTATATAGCCAGTGAAGTAATTGTGTCCTTGGCAGATTATACATTCACATTCCCTCTCTGTGTATAGATATATAGTATTTTATTATCAAGGTCTTATTTTGTCATGTGATCAAGGACTACTACTTGGCAGTGAATGTACAGAGTGTACTGTTCTTTCAAATATCCTGCCTAAGACCATGATAGCTTGGACATCTGCTTTTTTCTCTTAGAAACTACAGCTGGGTATTTTTTGTAAAATGATTGAAAATTTAGAAAATCATTCCTTGTATTATGCAGCAGTACTATACTAGTATAACCATAAGGTCCAGGCTTTGGTAAACTGCAGCACGCTTAGTACAAGTGAACCTTAAATGTCATGTTGTCTTGTGATAAATGTGTGTATGCAAATGGTACTGCCAGTTTGAGTCAGTTGACAATTGTGTACAATTTGCATAAGTGGTACGGTGGTGCCCTTTCTGTTCCAAAAGAACATAAACATGCCGGAGTAAAAAATGTTTCCCTCTAGCTTCATCATGAAACATTTAGACACTATGCAGAATTATCATCTAATCATGAGGCCAAACTAAGTGTCAGAATGCATATAGGCTCCATTTAGATCAGAAGCACATTAAGCTACACAAGCTTAGAGATGAAACCTGAACAGTGCATGGCTGCATGAAAATGAGTCATGATAATAGTGAATACATCAGAATTAAATGACTAACGGCAGTGCAAACACATTCATCATGTCACATCGTACAGTATGTTGCATCTTTATTGCTTATTTTCTGTTGAAATGCATGTGTACAATATGTGTGTGTGTGTGTGTGTATCTGAAGTGAGTGAGAGAGAGACAGACGGAGAGAGAGCAGTATGCAGAAAATAGGGTATCCCCAGGGACAGTGCTGACTCCCGGTGGAGCGACCTGTCTTAAATAAATCATACCATTTCCATGCCCAACTTCCCTATCTTCCTTTTAATCCAGTGTGGGAGAGAGTGGAGAAAGATAGAGGAGTAAGCTGTTTGCCTTCCTCCTCTGCCGCTTTAAGCCTTTGGTAACTTGAGTTCCCAAACTTTTTTTTTTTTTTTGACCCACTTAAATGTAACTGTAAACCCACAAACTGGGTTGTACAGTAGAGGGGAAGCCATTTCAAATGAATTTTCGGTCAGTAAACAAGGTTGTTTTTTTTATTGCTGTGTGGATTCCAGCTGCATAAGCTGAGCTGGTTGTGGGGCTGGGCTGTATGGAGAAAATCAAATACCCCACTATTTTTGACAAATACCTCGATATCGACACCGCAAAGATATTGTGGTGTTGACTATTGGTCCTTTCACAAAATATTTACACAATGAGATATTTGATAAACAATCAACAGTTATATGGATATAATGACTGAGTGGGTAAAGGCAAATATTAGAACAGCTAGAACAGTCTGGTCAGTTCAGAAAATAACATCACTTTACTGTAATGCAGCCTTTAAAACCAGGAAAGGACAACCCTTACGTCATAATGACATATTATGATATCCAAAATCTAAGACGATATCTAGTCCCATATAACGATATAATATTAATATATTGCTCAGCTCTAGCAGGCTGACCACACATACTTTAGTAAGGAGGTCTATTTTCTATGCACTTTAAATACAAGGCTGGATTTCCAACAAGTCAGTTTTATACATTTTTAAACTAAAGTAAAAACAAGAAAAATCACAAGTCAAGTATTAAGATGGCAGTAAGTATTGCCCTGGAAATTTCCCTGTCAGTAATCTGCCGCTTGATGAAATACTGTAATGTTGTTTTTCATCAATTCACTTGTTTTTGCTGACTTTAGGTAAAGGCCCCCCCTAGCTGGGTGTATTTAGAGTATATATATGGAGTTCTATTCCAAACACTAAATTAGATTTGGAGGTCATGTGAATAGTAAGGCTGTTCTTAAGCTACCCTTGGCACATCCTGTGGGTCTGCCTGAAAAGTGCACATACTGCATAACAGATCAGTTGACCCTGTCAGCTGTGCCTCACCGTGATTGACACTGCTCTCTTCGAAAGCTGCAGACTTCTACTAGTGCTGAGTCTGACAAGACAAGGTTTCCCTTTTACACAAGTTTCTCTACCTCACTGAGCCCGAATAACTTTCAGTCTTTCATGTTGTTCAGTTTTTTATTTGTGAACCCTGATGGATAAGCCCTTTATTCCTGAGTGAGCACTGGGCTGGACAACTGAAGCCCTCGCTGGAAACAAAGCCAACATTACCCATTAAATAAATAACAATTATGATTCATGAATAATAGAAACTTGACATCATTTCACCACCCACATTAAAAAAAAATCTGTGGCCTCGGAGCAGCCACTTAATAAAGATTCAATTTGTTGCAAGCACTGAAACAATTGATGATTTTAGGCTTCTTTTATATGGTGCAGATGACAAATGCACGCTCCGTTGAACAGAAGCAAATAGCCATGGTACAGACTAGGCTTGTGTCATTTGGCAAGCATATTGACTATCCACAATTGAAGAGACGATTGCCGGTGTTTTGGAACTAAACTACAATGTGCTCGAAAATCTGCTTCCTACTGTGCATTTACAGGTGATGGTTCGGAGGAGTGGGATGTCTGCGCACGGTGATGGTGATTACTGTTAATCGGCCCAAGTGACTCTGCTCCTTAATTCAAAGCAACTTGGTTGCGACCTTTTTTCCGTCTGCCAACGCTGACAAGTTCGCTGTGCAATCTGACAGAAGTCTTCAACTCCATTCTCCATACGCCTACTCACCAGAGCTTTGCTGTGTGCACCATGTCCATGGCATCCATGCTGCGTGGCGTTTCGGCTCGGTCATGGCTGCCCGAGACGATGCACTGCTGTTCCAGCTGGTGTGTCTTTTTTGTACATGACCAAGAAAAGGGTGGACAGTGTCCCAGGAACCTCCACTTCCTGTGTTTTTATTCAGCAGAATTCACGATATAGTCTAGTCTTGTCCCATTTATATACTGTACTGTTCTCTGTCCGTTATGAGACGTTGGAAGTAGTGTGAAATTTGATCACGACTCATGAATAGTATCTTAACCAGCATTCATTAAGTGGCACTGCAGATGAAATCATTGTTTTATCAGGTTGGGCTGATTTAGCAAAATTTGCTGTGTTTTTGGGTCTGCATACCTACAAGCCTTTGAGTCTCTCCAGAGTCCTTTTTAATCTTTCCGCAATATGCCTTTGGGTCCCAACTGCATTTTTATAAAAACACTGCTCACTGCTAAATGTATTATAATGAAAATGCCTAAAGATTCTCAGCAGGAAGAAACATGAACAGTTCTGTATCACAAAACATGCAGCTGCTTTGCCAATATCAAACAGGTTTTATCTTGAGAACTTTGATGACATGCAAATTGTCAAAGTGTGTCTGCACCCCATCGCATGACGAAAAAACATTTCTAGTTTCCCATGCTGCTCTGACTGCAACAGTATAAGGCAGGCTTGTGGGTGAGTGACTCCCCGAGTTTCACACTTACCCGTTAAATCCCATCTTCTGGCTTGGAGCTTACTACACTCATCTCTTGGAAGTTAGCCATTTTCAACATGATATCCTTATCTTAGTTAGTGGGGCCCACCAGGAAAAGCAAACACTGGCTGTTTTAGGCCATGGAGACTTCTGCAGTAGGATGGTAATTACTCATTCATGGAGCAACAGCATCTTCTAGCAACAAAAGGTTTATTATCGTTATATTTTATTTTGCAATGTTATAGAAAATACTTTTTTTCTTTCAGGTTGGGCCTAATGTCCCTTCAGTATTTTGTTCCTCAGCCCTTAAAGGTCACATGGCATGAACATTTCAATTTATGAGGTTTTTAACATCAATATGATAATTATATACAATTCCACCAGCCTGCCTATGGTCTTCCATTGACTAGAAATGGCGAGAGGTGTAAACCGAGCCCTGGGTATCCTGCTCTGCCTTTGAGAAAATGAAAGCTCAGATGGGCCAATCTGGAAATTGTCCCTTATGAGGTCATAAGGAGCAAGGGTACCTCCCCTTTCTCTGCTTTACCCACCCAGAGAAGTTGGCCCACCCATGAGAGAGACATCATGGCTTTCAAACAAGCACAGCATGGCAGTTGGTCAAGGCCACACGCCATCCTCCACCTTGCCCACCCTCTGTCTTCCTCAATAGCATTTAAAGCGACAGACTCAGAAATGGCACATCCTAAGAAAAGCTCATTGTGGGACTGGGTCTAGTGGCTGTAGTTCTGCACCAAGGCTGAATTCCGTGAAAGAGACTTCAGATACAGTATTAGGGGACCACGAAGGTCTATATAAAAGAGACTTCAGATACAGTATTAGAGGACCACTAAGGTCTATATAAAAGAGACTTCAGATACAGTATTAGATGACCACTAAGGTCTATATAAAAGAGACTTCAGATACAGTATTAAAGGACCAATAAGGTCTATATAAAAGAGACTTCAGATACAGTATTAGGGGACCACTAAGGTCTATAGAAAAAATACTTCAGATACATTATTAGGGGACCACTAAGGTCTATATAAAGAGACTTCAGATATAGTATTAGGGGACCAATAAGGTCTATATAAAAGCATTGAAAAAGCAGCATGTCATGGGACCTTTAAAACTTAGTAGTAAGTTGTTCCAATATGGTTTCACTATCTGTCCCTGCAATACATGAAAGGCACAAAAATACAGAATTTAACTGACAAAAGGACCAAGAGCAGAGAGTCTCAATGCTGTGAAGTTAGTCTTTATATCATTCATAGATGACAATGCCATAATTGCTTTACTTTAATAGAGAAAAGCACAAGGCAGCAGCCTTTGCTTTATCCCCGAGGGAATGTCAAATGAAAGATTCTCTGTGTTGTCATCCCAAATATTAAAAGAATTGTCTTCTAGCCATTGTCTATGGTGCTGCGATTGCAGTGTGTTGGTAAGATAAACTTTAATATAGACACAGACAGACTGTAAAACCACACAAAATCAAAATGTTATATTTTTACCAATTATCCAGCATTGTGTCTTTTTTAAATCTATTTTTGTAACTGCACATTATATCTGTTGTCGGCCCAGAAAGGTAAAACGTTTGCTTGGGGCAAAACTTCCACAGACTGGGTCAGCCACTGCTGCGGCCTGCATAGAAACTTTAATGTACAGGCAAGGGGACAAATGGCATCGTATCAGTACTGCCTATTTCTTCATTACAACCAACTGTAGTTTATTTTGAGTCAGTGGTACTGTACATGTGCCATCCTGTTGCTCTAAAAACTTGGTTGTACACCAAATGTGTGTTAACGCGAGGCTAAAAGAGCGCTGGTCGGTATACCGGTTTATACCGTATACTGTAGGGCTGTAACGATACACAGAACTGAACTGTGTATAAAATGAACACCAAAGAACTTTTAATATAACAATATAGCCTACGTAAGTAAAATAAATAACTAACCAAAGCCATAACACTTTTGTTTTCTTTTCAACTAAATACTGTTAAAAACAAACAGGATTACACTCCATTGAGGAGATGATTCAAGCATGTTAAAAATTCTTCTTTAGTCTAGTTCTCTGACATTTATAAAGTAAATTAAATGGCTACTGTTTCCCAGTACTGTGCAGGGTCCAAAATTAACACTCGCCAAATGTGGAGGCGGGCCGACACACAAACGCAGAAACACTGGCACACACCAGCCACTACCTTAGCGTTAGCATTGGCTAGCGTTTAACTCAGGCTAAATAGTAAGATGTGCAGGAAACGGAGTCTCATTTCACCTGTCTGGAGACACACTTTCCACACTCCGTGTCCACGGACAGCTGTTGGCTTGTACCAGTGTTGATGTTCTGTGTATTGTCGGACACACGCAGCCACTTTCCTGAAACCGCTTGCCGGACTGACACAAGTCCACAGCGGCCCGTGGCGTGTATGTCCGAGCCTGTATCCAGCGCCTCCACCTGCTGGTTGTCAGCTGTTGTCTGCCTTGTGTAGCCTACTCTCGGACGGCCGATTTAAGTCGCCGGTCCTCATCAACAAAGTTTCATGTGTCACGTAGCTCTCCACAAGCAGAAAAAAGAGGTGATCTGGACAGAAGGATAACTCTGGGAGTTGGAGGGGGTGGTGTTGCGATTCTGCCTTCTCGCAGGTTCGTGGATCTGAGTGTCACGCTTTCGGTTACATATTGCGAATCGTTATAGCCCTAATATACCGGTATTAGGGCAAACGTACCCATTAAGCCCACTAAAATCTGAGTTCACTTATTTTTCATACATACTGACATAGTTTATTAACATAATAATTTGTTAAACTATAACATTAATCTCTCATTTGAAAATAGATTAATTTATTTGTGTTTAAAATAAAATATAGATATTTTATGAATAAAGTCAAAAGTCTGGCATGGGTTTAATTTGTACCGTGGCACCATTTAAGACCACTCGTGTTCCAAATAAGCCCACAACAAAAATGATTGACAAAATATAAAAATGAATTATTTTAAATGTAGTGAAAACAACATATTTATTCAATAACATTTCTTAAATTTTTACACAAGTAAAAAAATATATTCATTTTATGTATGGCTTTCTGATCATCTACCGTCATAAGTTTTAGTTTTTTCTTTTTTAATATTGATAATATAACAATTTTTAAAGACACTGATAATGAAAAAGTCATTAACCTGGCTTCCATTAATATTTATGTTACATTACATTAAGTATTTTAAAGATTTGTTGGCATGCTTTTGCCAACTCATCACCTGGACTAAGAATGTTTTAACATACGATATCAATATAGCCTACTTTCATTCGTTTCTTTTTGTACAGCATTTTGATTTGTTGGTGGCTTGGCAGGTGAAAAGGGCCTGCACCCTGCAGATTAGCCCTGCCCCTGACCCCTCATAAAGCGTTGAAACCACTTCCTCCCTGGTCTGCCGTTGGTGAATGGGCTTTCACAGCTAATACTCTGATTGTAATCCCCCACAAGATCCAACAGGTCCGCGGGGGTGAAGCCCCAACCCCATTCACATAGGACCTGCAAGGATGGGAAGACAAGAAATATTAGTCTGAGCCATCTTTAGATCATATTACAACATGCATTATGTCCTTCATGTGTTTTGTCCATGTAGCTCCCCTAACATCTTGTTTAAAGCCTACCTCAAGACACTCTCCAAAATATCTACATCTACTACGGAACTGAGGACATTGTGTGTGTCTCTGATGAGCCTCAACTTTAACCTTCTCCTTTCAATCTCTCTCTAAAAGATTCCCTGTCCACTCCACACTGTCTTGCTAGCAGAGACAAGTTTTTAATTGTGCCCTCGTGGTAAATGCGACATGCCTCAATGATTTTAGGACAATGCTGTAATTCTTCTTTTGTTGTCATTTTTGTTACTGTAAACAAATGATATGCAAACTAGGTTACATAACAATTTCTGCCCAGTGTGGGATCTGTGATGTAGTCTTGTTAATGAAGTCAGTATAGGTAAAAGAACATCAAAGACTCTTACAGTGAAAATCTATCATACTCTTCATTTCAGGAATTTCCTATTAAAACACATGAGATGGCCTTAAATGGTTCTACAGTGACTACGGGGAATAAAGATATGTTTACAACTAAATTAAGTCAATTTATAAAGCTATGCCTGGAGGCTAAATATGCTGTAAATGTGCCATCATAGTTATCCTACTGTTGCCAAACGTTAAGAATTATCATGAAAATTATTTATCAACTATCACTCAAAGTTGGCTCGCGCTACCTGCTGTTTAGCTCACTGTCCCATTTAAGCCCACCTTGAAAAAAAGGCATTTAAAAAAATATTTTGCCCCCCCTGACCATGTATTGTATTTCCCAATTTGTGTATATTCAAATATTTGTTCTTGTAATTTATCCTATTATTATTATATTTTATATATTCTTTATTGTATGTATGTATGTTGTATCCTAGTATTTCATTATATTTATACTGTTCTGATTTTGCTGCTGTAACACTATAATTTCCCATTTTATTGGGATCAACATCTATCTATCTATCTATCTATCTATCTATCTATCTATCTATCTATCTATCTATCTATCTATCTATCTATCTATCTATGTATCTATCTATCTATCTATCTATCTTGTGTCTTGCATTTTTTAGATCAATGTTAAATGAATCAGAAAACATTTAGTGTACATACATAACATTTTTAATCCTTCGGCAGTGAATCTATCAGTATGTCCATATTTTGACCTTGTGATTAGCTCGCTACACTAACTAGCAAAACTCATCCAAATTTCCAAATAAAATCAAATAGCAAAAATTGACAAAAACTACTTGATAATACACAAAAAAACAATCAATCATTTCTCAATTTACGTAATATGAATGCACTTACCAAGTTTGGGGTTGTAAAATGTTAAAAATTGATTTCTTCTGAGGGGTCCCAGCACACCAAAGTTTTGGGCTACTGAATGTGTGTCAAAGTGTTGACAGCTTTGAGAAAATAAAACAACAAAGAAAATAAAGTTACTAGTGTGTAGTGTCTCTTATCTTAGTTTCCTTTATCATGCATTGAAGAGATGTAGCAAAAAGCTTAAGATCATTTTTCCAACCGTGGATGTGGGGTTTGACCTTTAAAACTTACCTATGAATAACATGTTTACAATGTTCAGTCAAGTTATTTATCAAGATCAATTCAATTATATCCTTTGAAAATATTCCAGATTAATTGACATTTCATTTAATGGGTGCGCATGAAGTTAGTCTTGACTTGAACTCTACTGTGGATCTGTGGAGGAAAGAAAGAATGGAAATTAGGAGTAAGCCTGATATTAAAATACATTTTTGGGAACCTAAGTTTGTGTTAAATTTGGATGAGTGTGATGTTACTCTATAATCTGGAGAGCTCTGGCTTCCGAAAGTAAATGGCCTACCACTACAGGGTTGCTTTCAACATGTGATTACTTAAGACGATATTCTTCTCAATACAGCCCCACACACCAGCGTAAATGGCTGCAGAGTCTGACGCTGTGTGTGGGGTTGTATTGAAAATGTCGTATAAGTAATCAATTTTGTTGAAAGTGGAGTGTGCTGTACTCATGTCTGCGCCGCTACCACAGCATTCACACCTGCCACTATCCCATCATTAAACCACCTGATTCTGAGTACCACAAATCATCAACTAGATATCTGGCGAAGAAGTGATATCACCCAATTATCTCATTTCACAAGATGTGGCCACTGTGTAAAAGGTGTATAGACAGGTGGTGCATTATAAACAGTATAAAGACATACAGTGCAGTGTTGACAGTAGTATACAGTTAAGAAAGTAGTATGGTTTACAGCAACATAAATGTGCAATGCAATAGCAGTAGCCTTACAAGAGCAGAATATATGCAGTAGTAGTAGTAGTAGTATGCAATGTAGAAACAGTAATATAATGAAAACACCCTGCCAAAATGTAACCTTTCAATTACGGCATTATTAACATTTCCTTGCATAAACGCATCCAGCGGGAAAGCTATCAGACTGCAGTACACAGGAGTCTTGAGTGTCTGCCATATGACATTCCTCCTTCTGTAAATCATGGCTGCAAGACGGTAGGAGATTTCTATGGAGTGGACTGGATGACTCTTCTGCCAGCTCCAGAGGCCATGCTGGAAATTGTGTACGCAACAAATAGAAATAGCTACAAATAGGGTATATGCACATGTAAACTAGATGAGCTGCCAGGTAAAGGAAGATGACTAGGGCACGTGGCTCGATCCCGCTCTTTGGGGAACAGGGTGTTTGTGTGTTGGCTACTCCTGCAGAAGTTATATGAATGAGATGTTTATGTACATTATAACTCTGCTCTGTTTAATAGTCTATGTTCTTTGATAATTATATTCATAATGTTATTTCTATAATGTGCGGTTCTAACTTGTTTGGATGGTTGTAGTTTCTTTGAGGTCTTAGCTCTCGGTTAGAATCTTGGCTGCTTACTGACCCTTATGTCAGGTAACTGATAATTAGGTCAAGGTCAAGGTCAAGGTCAAAGTTATTTATATAACACATTTACAAACAGTCACTACTGCCTCAAAGTGCTGTACAAATATTGATAACATAAGATAAAAGCATAATAAATATCCGGACAAAAACCCTTCAAAAACAGAATATGCCCAAAACAATAAAAACAGACACCAGATAAAAACTTTACTCAAAACAATAATAATAAATGTCACAGCTCAGCTTATGTTAAAGCCATTGCAAAATGATAAGTTTTAAAAATAAAATATGTCTTGAACACCAATAGGTTCATGTATGCCTTTGAGTTTTTGGCGAACGTTTGCAAAGAGTACGCGAACATACAGTGGAACTGTAGCCTATGTGAGTTAGATGAAGTGTTACCGTTAGGGTAACACTTAGGGGTTCACAGTGTCTTACGACTCTGATGTTAAAGTTCCACCGTGTGAATGAAGCTCTGGGTAGTCTTTGTGCAACAGTCTGGTCAAGAATGCTGGTGCGTTTGGGTGACCGGGAAAAAAAAGTTGCAATCCCGCTCAGATCGGAAAAGAAAATATTCAAGAAGTAGCTTGTTGCATGATCAAATTCAGCTGATGTGCATAGCAATGCACATAATGGGCATTCTTGAAATGCTCACAAAACTTTTTCTGCACACTAGCCATCTCTCCTCTTATCACACTGGCTCCATCGTGAACTGCGTAATGAGTTTGACTTTCTTGTCGTCGGCAAAAAGACTGTTTAATCTCTCCAAAAGCACTCTGGCGATTGAGATTGATTCCAAGATGGGAAGAAACTCCAAAAAACGCTTCTGCACTTTATGGTTGCTATCGATGTACCTCAGCACAAGCACCGGGTGTGTCTGTGTAGAAACGTCCGTGATCTCGCCGACTTCACCTCCTCCACAATGTGTTCCCTAACCCCGCTAGCATACAGTCCAGTAGCTCCTTTTGAATTGTCTTTGATGTGTCCTTAAAAACGTTAGCATTTTTAAGATGCTCATCAAACACCTCATCTAACTGTGCCACAAAATTGACCAGTCCAAGAAAAATACCAGGATACCAGCCCTCTGTTTCATCTTTGCCTTGCAAAGCTAACTCAAACACTTTGCAAAACTTCACAAACTGGATTAGCCGGTTGAGGATGTGGCGGTTTTTGCTAACCTCATCGTTGTGGCGATGGAGAGCTAGCCTGTATCCCTCATCCAGTTGAGTGGCAATGTTCACTTGCCCCAAAGCAGACAATGTCAAACACCTTTCAACGTGGGTCTTTGACAACTCATGTTTCTTTATCTTTTCTGAAACGTGGTGCATGTCCGTAACACAAGTCGATGTCCAAGTGGTGCTGTCTGCCGTGCTGCATTCAGGGTGAAAGAGTAACCAAGGCTAGCAGAAGACTGTGTTAGCTACCTCACAGCCTTTTTTTGGAAAATCCTCGGGTGTTGGACTCTCCCCCCTTAGTAGAAACCTATTGAATGATTAAATTTGGTCTGGGAGGTCGTAATTGTTTTGTTGCCAATTTATCTTGACCAAAAGAAACTTCTTTCAAAGAGACAATCGAGTTGCACTGAACGCTAGCCATCTTGACAGTAGTACGTGAATTGAGTTGACGTTGCTACCCGCTGTTTTCTTAGTTACATTTATGGTTACGTTTCGTATGACAAAAGCGCGTAAATGAAAGCCCTCCCGGAACCCATAGAGATTGCATTGAAAGCTCTGATATTTGAAAAAAAAAGATTTTACATGACAGTCAATGAGAGATTCTAAAGGCCCATTTTCAGCCTGACAGAAATCGTCCCATGAGGGGCGGGACCATTTGAAGCACAACTTTAGCCTGATTGGAACACTGATAACGACTGTTGCCATGATATAATTAGTTAGAAAAAAAATCCCTTTCTTGTCCCGTTTGGCAGTGCGTCGCCCTTATCGCCCTAATGAACACACCACCCGTGGTCTGTAATAAAGTTCCCCGCATATTCTCCGATCTGCACCAATGTATCCCGGTGGTACAGGTGTGTGGTAGTTTGAATGCACATAATTGTTGTAAAAGGTTGCTGCTGAAAAAAGAGACCCTGTTTAGCTTAGCTTCAAGATGACCAACACTTGATTTGCATTGGGGGGTGACAGCCCCACCCCTGTCGTTTTGCATCATCAGAGGGGTTTTTCCAGTACAGAATAGAAAGAAGAATCATCTTAGGGGGACATGAGGGAGGGAAGCACGGTCATTCGAAAATACTACTGGGATTCTACTGATACAAAGCGGAAAGCTAATCGGTGAAGTATGCCTTTAAGTAGGAAGGAATGGGCTTGGGGCTGTGCTCCACACAGAGCACAGAGAGGAATTATTGAGAATTGAGGGACACATTTTTTTGGCTCATTTTTGTTGACGAAGAGAAAACTTTAAAGCCTTATTCTTTAAAATTGAGATTCTTTAGATTTTCAATACTTTTAACAACTTTCCTAAACTCTTAACACAGTTAGCACAACATCCATCTGTGTAGGCTATACAATTAACACATTTCTTGTTGCTTTGACACAAAACTCATTCAGTTAACACAGATTTAAAATGCTTGAACTTCTTTTACACACAAGCTCAACCAAGACCAAAACATTCAAATATTTACTGACAAATTTGCAAATGCTTTCACACTGTATGCCAGAACAGATAAAATCATGTTCTAAACCTATCTGAGGCTAAAGTCCAAGTGAACAGCTGTTCATATACACAAATATATATCCCCTGCATTTTATTCCATTGTTACTGTACATGAAAGAAACAGCTGATTGAAGTTATGCTAATACATCAATCACAGCTGACTCCCATCTAGGAAACACACTCAGGGGTTGAGGTTATTTCAATCGCATGATCATCTGTTTTTACAGTATTCTTTTGTTGTTAACAAAAAAAAAACAGCCCCCTGGGTACAGGACTGTTCACCTTAACTTTGTAAATAATCTCTCTTTCTCTCTCTCTCTCTCTCTCTCTCTCTCTCTCTCTCTCTCTCTCTCTCTCTGCTCCAGCACCATCCTCAATTTAGTTTTCACCTTCAGTCTGAGTCTAGCCACTTGGGAGGACGTTGTGCACCTCTAATCACTAATGTTTTATTTTTCATCCTCTCTTCAAGGTGCCCATTAAGCATACAGTTGGCACACTGCTCATATTTGCATCTTTAATGAACAATCTGCTTCAAAATTCTCCCCATTTGGACTTATCTTTGTGCAAACATGTTTTTTTTCTTTCTCGAGCAAACAGCTTGTTAATCTTTCAACAAAAAAAAAAGTTTTCTCATCCACACTCAACATCCTCCTACATAAATGTCAACATCCACAGCCGGCACTTCTGCTCAGGGAATGAAGAACAGAGCAAAGGTGCCAAAGTATAAAAATCTACATTATGTGCATCATTTGCAACCATTAAATAATGCTTGTTACGGACAATGCAGATTGTATTTTTTTTCCTTTCTTATCTTTTATATTTTGTTAGTGATTTAATGCCGTAAACATAAGACACTGTAACTATAAGATACGAACTACAATACTACATTTCATAATAGAAATACACTTGAAAAGATATTCACTTTTTACTTGTTGGAAGTTTACAGAACAAATTGAAGAGATCAGTGAAGATCTGCCCAGCATGCTTTTTAAGTATTTTCAGTGGAGGGAGAGGCCACAGTTTCCATTCACGTTATGATGCATTGCAGTTTGCTCTTGGATTTAGCGGAAGGATTTGGCAGAGGCAGTGGAGGAACCAGGCAGTATGAAGGAGGTGGTGATTGATTGATTGTATTTCATTGGCTGTGTAGAATTACACCGCTATAATATCCTGAGGAGGGTGGACCTCAGCTTCTGTAGGAGGAAGGTAGGAGTATATCTACTGCAGGATCTCCATGCTCATGGAAGTGATGGGTAAAATCAGGAAGGAAATAATGTAGGGTATTGTAGAGGCCATGTATGTATTATTAAACTGTGTTAAACTCTGTCTAAGTCAGGCTGTTAGACGATGGAGAAAAAGCTGAAAAAGGCACCGCTTTTCTGAACATTGCATCATCAAACTGTAACGATTATCAGTGGATCTACAGCAGAAGGAGGGGATTGTTTTTATTTCACGTTGTGCTCTTTTGAATCTCCTTCAAACATGTGCATTAAGAAAATTGACTACAATTAACTACAATTACCAAAGAGGAGAGCAGGTCACATATCGACAGTGCAACAACTGTGTGGCGTAGCAAGGCAACTTTATTTTAAGCAGATGATTCAAACATGAGACTGTGAGATAACACATACAACATTATAGACCTAAAGGAAACAAAGGAAGAAAAAGAAAAACAAGGATTTTTAGAATAGCGCTATTTAACAGACCATTTACATTTACCATGTATCCTGGTGCTTGAAACTCAAAAACTCATGACTTTCAGCTTCAACATTACCTCGCATTAATGTTAACATGATGCAGTGTGTGGGCAGGCCCTTCCAGCTTTGCAAAATGAATAAAGTATACTGTAAATAGTGGCAAAAGGCTATTGAGATCTTTAAAAAAAAAGGAGATCAAAGCTTTACACAATCACATTTGACCTTTCTGAAATCCAAGGCTGAAGAATTAACTTTAATATTCCATCTTTGGAAAGGAGAAACTATCGACTGTATTCTGAAATTTTACCTCTTAATATTGTGCATCACAGCATACTAATGATCAGCTAGTAGTGTCTGCACTTGTGATTCAAGTATACTTGTTAGTAACATGCAGGTGCTGCCACTTGAGTAGTCCAGCCTCTTGTGAAACACTACAACGCCAGCGCCTTTTCTGTAATACTGAAATAGTCTTGTATTGTAATTGCTGTGTTCTGCAAAAAAACAAGCATGTGGAAGTTAGTTTTTAAAGCTTTCATCACACAAGGTATGTAAATTTTTGCGTCCTCTTCATGTGTTAATTTGTACCCTTCATTGTTAGTTGTAGCACTTCTAAGTGAAATGAGGGGACTGGAGGCGATAAAGACTTGTATGGTCACACATGCCAGTTGCACAGATGGTTGCACCTGTTACAGAGCATGCTACATATTCAGCAGCGAGTCGAGTGAAGTGCCTGCTGTGGCTGGGTTGGATCAGTTGGTAGAGCAAGCCCGCGTATACATAGAGGTGTATTCCTGGACGCAGAGGTCCAGAATTTGAGTCCGACCTGTGACAATTTCCTGCACGTGGCTACGAACTGGCTGTATTATTATGGAAACTGCAACATGAGGATTAATTCATTCTATGGAGAAATCTTTCATATCCTTCACTGCCAGATGTGACTTGCATCTGCTTGTAGGCATGAGAGAAAAAACTGAATTCAGTTATGCTGGAAGACTAAGTTCTGGTCACAAACAGTAAAAAATTTGAAAACAAAGAATTGTCATGACTAGAAACATTACTTTTCTGATGGATAATATTACACAGTACTAAACAAACAGCATAACAACATGAAATAAATGCATTTGGGTTTACCGACCACTTAACAACAATTGAAAATGCAAAACATAATAATTATGGCCTACAGTTACCATAATCATTTCATTGCTTAGCACGTCAGCAGTAAAACCAGCATGCCAGGTTGTTAGTTACACTAACTGTATGCCCCCTGATGTGTTCACCATGCAATGACAAACTGTCAACAACTGGTGAAAGATAATTATCTCACCATCAATGCCTCTCAACCCCAGGATCTCCACCATCTCTTTAGGAAAATTAGGGGGGTGGGCGAAAAAAAAGCCTTAGGCTGTAAATGTCTATCTCTGATACAGATATGGATAAGAGCTCTATGAAGGACAGCAACAACTAACCTTTCCAGCCATCTAGGAATTATATTTGAAGTCAGTTTTTACTGCAAAAACCTGTGTTACCCAAACTGTGGTCTGGATCAACAGAAGTACAGAGGTCAGTCTTCGACCTTCACCTTTCACTTTCTGTGTGTTGCCTTTCTCAAAATACCTTCACTACGGGAAACAAGAACAAACTTTGAGCTACCAAGTGTATCAGTAAATTGATTGTAAAGACTTACAAAGAATAAGTTTACCGCATTTACTCCCTAACTAGGACGTTTTGGGACAGAATCAAGTGGATTGCAATGGACGAAGTGCAACTTACAGTTAACCATGCATCCAGTTCATTTAAATGGCTCACGTTACTGTAGTGTGTGAACAGTTAGCTTTATTAAATACATTATATTCCTCAAATAAAGACCGGTAGTTAATTAAAAGACCGGCCTCTGATAGTGGACGGGGGGCGTGGTCAAAACAGACAAATAAAGGCCGGCCTCAAATTAAGGTCGGGGAAAAAATTAAAGAAATAATGTCCTAAGTGCCTTTCTATAATGTGCATTCACGTTTATCGTAATGTACATTTCTACCAATTTAATTTAACAGATTCAACAATGTATTCATGCTTTTTTTCTGGTTGATGGTACTCCTAATGGTATTGTTTTCCTACCGGTATTTTATTCAGTACGGTGGCCACCAGGTGCCACTAGATGGCAGTAGCTACATTGGATGTAACACGTTCTCATTTAGTAACAGCAGAGAATTATGAACTTTTCAACAACAAATCAACAAAAGTTATAAAGTATGTAGAGAAAAACTTGGGTGAAAAAGCTGCAAGACATTTCAACATTGACCCCAGGAGGCTCTAAGACGGTAAGAAACAAAAAGATGAGATGACAGGATTAGCCGACAGGACTAGAGTACAGCTAGCTAGCTGGAGGTGGAAGGAAAAGAGATAGCCCGGAGCTAGAAACAAAGCTAGCTAGGGGAGGTGGAAGGAAAGAGTTAGCTCGGAGCTAGAAATGAAGCTAGCTAGCTGGAGGTGGGAAGAAAAGAGTTAGCTCGGAGCTAGAAATGAAGCTAGCTAGCTGGAGGTGGGAAGAAAAGAGTTAGCCTGGAGCTAGAAACAAAGCTAGCTAGCTGGAGGTGGAAGGAAAAAGAGTTAGCTCGGAGCTAGAAATGAAGCTAGCTAGCGGAGGTGGGAAGAAAAGAGTTAGCCTGGAGCTAGAAACAAAGTAGCTAGCGGAGGGGGGAGTGTCGGTACACGGTCCATCCTGCCTGCACGATCTGTCCTGCACAAGTGCAAGGTGTTCCGCATGTGCAGATGATAGTCATGATGTACGAGGATTTACCAGGGATTTACAAACACTGCTACAATCAGTTCCACAGTCTCCGCCATAGCCTCCACCAGAAAGCTAATGTTAGCTTAGCTAAGGAGGGTTCGGCCGAAAGTCGGAGCCTGGGAGTATGCCCAACCGTCTGTCTGTGTGTTTGGTGGATCTGGAGAAGGCGTATGACCGCTACCCGGGAGACACTGTGGGAGGTGCTGCTGGAGTATGGGGTGAGGGGTCCCTCTCAGGGCCATACAATCTCTGTATGACCAAAGCGAGAGCTGTGTTCGGGTTTATCGGGCAGTAAGTCAGACGTTCCAGGTGAGGGTTGACCTCCGCCAGGGCTGTGCTTTGCACCACTGTTTGTAGTATTAATGGAAAGGATATCAAGGTGTAGTGGGGTGGGGAGGGGTTGGCAGTTCGGTGGGGTCTCGGGATCTACGCTGCCTTTTGCAGATGGATGCCTGATGGCATCATTGGTCTGGGACCTTCAGCACTCACTGGATCGGTTCGCAACCGAGTGTGAAGCGGCTGGGATGAGGATCAGCACCTCTAAATATGAGGCCATGTCCCAGCAGGAAAACGATGGACTGCCTTCTTAGGTAGGGAATGAGTCCTACCCCAAGCGAAGGAGTGAGGGGACCATGGAGCGGAAGCTTGGTGTGAGAATCAGAGCAGTGGGTGCGGTATTACATTTCATTAGGCATCGTGTGACAAAAAGAGAGCTGAGCCAGAAGGCAAAGCTCTTGATCTACCTGTCGGTTTTTGTTCCTACCCTCACCTATGGTCATGAAAGCGGGTCATGACCGAAAGAACGAGTTCGTCCAGGTACAAGCGGCCAAAAGGTTTTCTCAGGAGGGTGGCTAGCGTCCCCCCATAGGAGAGGGTGAGAAGCCTCAGGAGCGACTCGGAGTATGGAGCTGTGCTCTCTCTTCGCAGGAAAGGAGCCAGTTGAAGTGGTTTCGGGCATCTAGTAAGGATGCCTCCTGGGAACCTACCTAGGGGGGTGTTCCAGACACGTCCAGCTTGAAGGATGGGCCTCAGGGAAGACCCAGGACTAGGTGGAGAGATATATCTCTAACCTGGCCTAGGAACGCCGGGATCCCCCAGTAAGAGATGTGTGTGGCTCGGGAAAGGGAGTTTGGGGTCCCTGCTGGAGGTGCTACCCTTGCAACGCAATATCGTATAGCGGATGAAGATGGTTGGATGGATATGCAACATGTTCTCAGACACATACAGTAGCTTCATTAACAACACACAACTCATACAGTCAACAAAAAATAGTTTGTATGTTTTTGTTTCAACCGGGGTAATCCTAATACTCTGAAATCTTTAAAGCCATGTTGCAGGTTTAATTTTCCAACGAATTGCACTGATTGATGTTGGTAAACATTCAAACTGTTTTCCACGGTATATGATATTGAAAAGTATCACTAACATAAAAACACGAAAAAGTAGGTCATATTTTACAGTGGTTTGCTTTCTCCACAATGCATTGCATGACGTCACACAAGGAGGGACGATAGGCCAGCCAGCTTAGAGAGACCATTGAGAGTACGAGAGATAGAAGACAGAAGTAATGTA
>NW_022602575.1:0-23283 GCF_008692095.1 Etheostoma spectabile | reverse complement strand
CTAACTGGCCGTGGGTGTAGTTTCATTTTTAGAGAGAGAGAGAGAGCAACCTTCTCCTTAACTTTTGCCAAAATAAAAAGTGAATATGCGTATTTCCCAAAATAGAAACTAACATAGGCAACCACCGGACTGAAAGAACAGTGTGTTTGGACATGAATTGAGGACTGCCCCTTGGACCAATCCCTGTTTTCTTATTGGCAGAAAGAAACAGGAAATGGCTTATGTGTAAAGACAGTGACCTCTAAATTTGACACCTCATCCCACTCAACATCTGTCCATTGGTCTTTAGTTGAAAGTGGGAGTCATTGTGTAGACATCCGTCTTCAAGCTGATGCTTTTGGGAACCACAATTTTACAAAAGAAAACTAGAGAAAACGTCTAACCATTTTTTCTAGAAAGAGGAACAAGGGATTGATCCTGAAGAGACACTGAATCATAAATGCTTTATACATTTGATTAATTGGAGTCTACACAGCTGCATGTATCACTCTCTCACTTATTCATCACCATATTTCTAGTTACAGTAAGCTCAAATCTAAAACAAACTACTCACCAGTATGAGTTCGTCCCCGTTGAGTTCTCGGGTCCAGAACGTCTTTGGGCCATTCCCGCTCAGTAGTGCCTGTTTGCAGTAAATCTTGTTTTCCGTTTCCCAAGTGGCCAAACTCTGTAAAAATCCGCAAAGTGACAGATGAGAGGTCGACGGTAGAGAGCCTTTGTTTCTCACCATTAGTCTCCAAGGGAGGTTTTTAGCTGGAAAATGACACTTTTAAGATTTTTTTCACTGCAGTCTTTATCTACTTCCTTTGACCTGGTTTCCCTTAATTTCAGTAAAATATGAGACTTAAAGGGACACTCCACCAATTCTAACACATGAACTTCAGTTTACTCGTCACAAGGAACATAAGCTGCCTGTGTTGTGTCATCTTATCTGGGGCTCTGGAGAAACTGTTTAAAGTCTGAAAAAATAACCCTTCCCTCTTTGCATTTACCAGGCTGAAAGGGTCATTAGTATTGAATTGCATTATGGGAAATGTACATCTAGTGGTTTTGGAAACTAGGGACTAAAGGTTGTGATATTCTTTTGATTTTAAGCAATTCTTTTTTCAATCTGTTTCTCACAATTTAATAAAATTGCAACGTTGGGTACCCCTTTAACCTGCACTTAGTCACAGTTGGGTTTTTTTTTTGACAAAGTATAAAAAACCCTGATAATAATTTGGATGTTTGGACAGTTTTTCAGAAGACTTCTAGAATGATGTGTTTAGGTGCTAGTGGGAATCCTCACCACTCAATACAACGAGCTACAAAGTCACATCATCCTTCTATAATGTAATTTTTTTACTCCTTCATACTTAGATGTCAGAAAGACAGTTGAATTGATAGAAAGTATCAAGCATAAGTAGAAAGTATAATAATATCTGTTCTTGTGTATCATGTGCAGTTCTTACTGTTTAGTTGGATTACCTTACACTTTCTGCCGTCCACCGTCTCCTCATTAAACTCCGCTCCAACGACGAAGTTGATCTCTGTGGTGCGTACTGTGGTAGAAGTCTTGATGTAGAAGTGCTCGCCATTCTGTCTTATCTCCACATGTGGCTTGGACGCAGCTGCCACCGCTACCTTCCTCAGCATGGCATTCACACCTGAAAATGGACGAAGCTACCTGTGAGCCTACAGTACACTTCGTAGAAGTATGAAATAGATCTGATTAGTCTGTAACCTATGATGCTGATGTACAAAAAAACTTTGTTCCCATCAGTTGCCATTCAGTATTAGATCTACGTACTTCCTCCATATTTTATCATCCTGACATTGCGTTGTCACCTCACATTTTTTTTTCTGCCCGCCTCTGGCGCCAAAAAAATCTGAGTTTCTGTTTCAGACATGAAACTTGGCTTATTTACAAGAGGGTCAAAAAAATGCAGAGTTATGTATCTCAGTAAAAACATATCTTGTTTTAGATGTCAGAAGATTTTCCGGTATGAAGCCATTGGTTTTCATATTAAAAGAAAAAGATCCTCTACCAGATGCAACTGAGATTGTTATCAGCAGATGTTGCAAATATGGAGGCTGCAGTGACAAGGTGATGAGGGGGAGGAATGCTGCTTGTTTAGCTCTCCTGTAGATCATGATAGATTCTGTCCTCCAAATGAGTGGAAAAGCTATAAACTCCTGCTGTCACAGTTCCAGTGCAAACATTCAGATGAGAGGAGGCTTCAGTCGGATTTCCATCCATAATCATGAGTCCATCATATAAACGCAACTACAATACATAAGTTGTTGTCTCGTCCTGTAGTTAAAACCCTGTAGTCTTTCAAACAAGCAGCTTTGGTTTTGAATTTGTCATCTGCAACCATACTTCCATATGAAAACCATTGTGCTATTATGAAGTCAAAATGAAAGACAGTGGATTGGTGGAAACATAGTGGAAAGCCTTAATTGTCTTCTTTTTTCTTTTTTTTTTTGGTGAATTTTTCCAATGTTTGTCTGTTTCCACCATCTAAGATGCTTATAATCTATGAATAATTTGTTCTTCAAGTGTGACACATTTTAGTGTCTTCCTCATTTTTGTTTTTACATTTTCTACAGATAATACACCTCTTTCATTTTCAGGATGATAATAAAAAAACAATTTCCAACCTAAAAAACCTTCATAGGAAAAAAAAAAGAGTAAATTGTCCTCACCCAGAGCTTTGAGCAACTCTTCAAAATTCTCGCTGCTTTTCATTTTCCATGTCCCTGCAAAATTGGGCATTTTTCTTGTGGGGTTTTCAATGTGTGTCAGCCTTTCGTCTCCTGTCGTCTGTCTCCTCCTTTCTCTTTTCTTCAGGGTCTTTCTCTCTTCCTCCCTCTCTCTCTCTCCTCCCTGTGTGCAGTGATCCCACATGGCAGACCAAACCCACTTTACCTCAGCCTCCTCTCCCACGCATTAATTACACACACACACACACACACACACACACACACACACACACACACACACACACACACACACAACACACACACACACACACACACACACACACACACACACACACACACACACACACACACACAGTTAATGGTTTTTTCTCATTAGAGACTATTAACGATGGTGCTGAATTATGGTTCCGTTGGATGGTCTTGATGTCTCATCTCATCATCTGATCTGACTGATGTTTAGTGGAACTTAATAATAATGATAATAATAATCATCTTGTTTTTATAGCGTTTTTCTAGACACTCAAAGACACTTTACACGCTTAGGTTGGCATCCTTTCTTTGTAAATGGACAGTTTAGGACAAGAAAAAAAAAGACAAAACATAGTTTCTCTTCCACTAGATACCTCCAATTATATCTAGCCATGCATATACTTTTGGTTTTATTTGCCCAAGTTTTGAAATATGCGTCTCTTGAGTTTTCTGCCTCCACCCCAGTACTGTTTTTTTCCAGAAACAGTGTTGAAAATCCACATACCTTGTTTCATAGGAATTATTTAGCTGGTAGAAAGAACAGTTTAAAAAAAACTATCCACAGTGTTAATGGGGAAACAGTGGTGCAGATGTTTTTAGTCATTTTTTTACTGGTTTGAGACACACACAGATATGATGAACAGTTTTTACACAGAACAGAGTTCTGTGTAAAAATGTATTTAAAGTTCAGCTGAAGCTAAAGGATACAGCTTACTTCTAGAGAGGAGGAACAATTGCAGCAACCAAAATTCAACATACATGAGTACTGTTTAAAGCCATAGTTGGAATATGTGAAGTTTCTTCTTTAAAGATGACATTTTTGTATGTATGCAGTGAATCCATTCTTGTCTTTTTCACTGCTATTGAAGACATAGATAGTGGAAGCTCCTTTCTAAAACTTCATTGTACTTTTGCTGCTTTTCTACTCAATTGTTTGTCCAAAGCTGGAAAGAAGATTACACAACACCGTCTTTTCAATGCATTTCTTCTGTCGATCCTCTGTATCCCACCTTTTATCCTGCATGCGCACACGCCCATCTTCCGCCATCACATCCCATGAGAATGGGAGGCCCTTCCTTTAACCCCGGCCAAGTCAGATTTGTTTCCCCTCTGACAGCCCCTCATCACTCTTTTTGACAAAGTGCCTTCCAGACACAACTTGATAATTAATGTGTAGAGCAGAGCAGGGAGCACTCCGTCATCCCAACGTGAAGCGGCCGCTTTAATAGGCCTCCTTGTTTGTCTCATTTATCAGAAGAGTTGACTGTTGGTCTCTGGGTGGTTTTATTTGAAAAAGGGAAAGCGAGGGGAAAAGTTTGAGGATTTGTGACAAGTATGGGGGGGGTAAATGTGGGATGTGAGAGCATCGTCTGCTGCCATCATTCGCATGTTTATGAAAATTACATAGGATTTTTAATGTGTATGTTGGTTTCTTCTGGTATTTTGATGGATTTAAAAGGTTTAATGTGACGTAAAATGCATGTAATATATGAGTTAACCCTGTTTTATGGGCAATCATCAGACAAAACTATGCCTCAGTAGATCCTTTCATCTCATTACCTAACTGACATAATGACATAGGACCATTAGTGTCAGAATGTCACCTTCAGTAAGACATATAGACGCCCTACAGTTACGAGAACATCAAGGAAACATATTAACTTTTGCCTTTTTCTCCCCCCAAAGCTTAATTTTTAGGGGTTTTCAAAAGGAAAAACCTACATACATAAAATAACAGAGATAGAACGTTATATAGTTTATATTCTACATTATATGTAGCAAATAGTCCATCATATTGTAAATTACATAACAAGTTAGTCATATAGTATATGTATCTGTTGTTGGTGAGTAGGAGGCTTGACAGGTAACTGTAACAAAGGGCCCCATTTAGCTTATAACATAATCTTACATAGCAGGATATTTGGGCTATTTTGTTTATCCTTTCCTTCACTGATATATCTCCTTTAGTTTTCCGGTGTCGCTAAGTGCTATCCTGCATTTAAACCACTTCCCTAAGGCCACACACCTAATAAGCAAAGCATTGGTCCTCCCAGAGCTTCGAAACTGCCCAATCAACTCCCTGAGGAACGCACGTTTTCTTAATGCTAGTTCACACAAAGCCTCATCTTACACACATGCTGCTCCACTTGAATATAATGTTCTTATGTAATTTTTGTGCATCAAGACTACTGCAGAAACATCCCCCTGATCGCTTTTTATATTTTTAATTTAGTCCAATATTTATTTATTTATTTGTCTTGTCTAAACTATCACTGCACCACAAATTTTAAAAGTTGTCTGCTAAAGCTTTGCCATTATTGTTTTCATGTCTGATCAGCTGTAGCTGTCTGTCAGATGATCTTATCACACGCATATCAATATTGGCATATCCTATACATTGGCTAATAATTTAGAAGAAATTGCCATAGATACGAGGAACAGCTTATCCAGAACAGTGTGTCCACCAGATAGGGATGCCAGGTTTAATTTTCAACAGGATAAGTCTCATTCAGCACATTTACTGGTTACATTTTTTTTTTTTTTTTTTTTACTAAACCTAATTTAAGGGCTCTTCCTCAAATAGCTTTGTCTATGGTATGTGTTCATGTTAGTCTGGTCTAGACCAAGTCAGCTCAATAGATTTGAGATTGAGCGTTGGTCTGGGGAGTCTGCTCTGTATTTTCTCTGCAAGAGGCGTGACCAACAGGCATAGATCAAATGACTCTGTACGCTATTGGATAGTCCTTCAACCAATCAGAGCAACGATCGGGTATGAGCGACAGCAGCATCAACTGTGCTGTGCTTTGGTACCGTTCGGTGGCTGCTGTCATGTTGAGTGTAAAAAAGAAGCTGATTGGTCACTTTTCTATTGTCGTCGTGTAAACCAGCCAATAGCGTGCCAGGTAGATAAGCCAGTTTGTGATTGGTTCCCGCAAAATTGTGAACTAAAGTAGGAGAATTAAACTGAAGGTTTCCAGACTGAGCTGCAGGCAGAGTGGGCGGGTTCACACAGTCTATGTTCATGTTGAAAAGATAAAAATAGTTTAACACTGCAAATAAAAATAAAAACTAAACCCTGCGCACAGAATACAAATCTGTGTCCTTGGTTTTATAAATGTGAGGATAGTTAGAAAGATATTCACAGATTCAAAGAAAATGACTTGATGAGACATCTGCTGATCAAAGTAATATTTTTTTTAAAGCCAACGATGAATTAGAAAAAACACAGCATTGACTAAATGGGTAGAAAGCAGTAGAAACACAAACTGACATTTTGTTTAGCAGCCTTGATGTTTTATTTACCAAATAGATAAACCAAGACTAAAACTGGCAGGTGATAGGAATGGTATTCTGTACGTGAGTAGACTCGTGATTTACAATACTAATCTCTGAGAACATAATCACACTTTGATTTACGGAGAGTTGTGCAAAGAAAATGGAAACTCCACACTGTGTTCTGGATGATTGACCTAAAGAAGTGTGAAGGAATCTACCATGTACTCATCAGGTGTCAATTTCAGTTCCTAACTCATCTTGGCATGGCCTGAGCAGATTTATTTATAATGTCAAAAAACTTTATGGGACGTTATGGCTTCATTTCAATAAACTCAGATTAAGGAATTTGCCTCCAATCAAACTAAAACAGCTCATTGCCATTCTCCTTTCTCTGTCAAAGTAATACCCACAGTGACATTTTATCTTCCCCTTTTCTAAAACACCATTTGGAAAAACAAAATAAAAAAGCAACTAACTAAATGAGTCACTCCATGTTAATCATCCTAAACACGTTTAAAATAAACAATGATATTTTGAAGTTGGGACAATTCTGTGGTCATAATCCCCGAAAATGTGACGGAAATAAATTAGGTATACAGCATTCTTTAAAGACATGTTATTTACACAGTTTACCAGAAACATACAAGTACATTTTGTGCCGAAAAGGATAAAACATTTACATTATTGCACTCAAACGTTTACGGTCACAAGAGGAAAACAGCATTAGTTGTGCTTACTGTCCTTTAATCTTTCTTCCCTCACTTTTTAAATGAAATACTTCCGTTGTGCTCAACTCCCAAGTTAGTAGTACACCAAATTAGGCACATAATACCCAGCTTGATCACTACATTATGCTCCACAGTGCTAAAGAGACAGCATGCTAGTGAGTTACAAAAATGCTGATAAACTATTGTACTGCCCGCATGGAATTTGTCAATTTATTTTGACTCAGTTTGTGCAGCAAACAACACAACTGTAAATAAAATACGGAACAAAGGCTGCCATGATATACAGCTTCTAATTCCTACTGTTCTTCTTCTTACACACGTTCCACAAAACAAAAGCAGATGGTCTTGATTACACTATGAAGGCAGCAATTTTAAAAAGGCCAAAAGAAAGGAACTACATAGAGAAGCCAGTATAGCACGCAGAAGGAAACACACGCTTTGGAAAATGTGTCATCATAAGTTATATGACCTTTCTCTGAACCCTGATCCAAACCAGTTACTTTTTATGTGGACCAACAGCGTTTGGCTTTGAGAGAGCACGAACACAATAACTAGAGCCCAACCGATATTAGGCATTTCCCGATCTATTCGGATTGGTATTTATAATGGCCATTTCTTTAATTAAATAAAAAGTTTTTCTTTAAATTATTATTTAAAAAATAAAAACAGACTGTCAACCATGTTGAGTGTTGCCATTGCATAGTTTGTCCACCAGAGGGCGTTCTACAACATCCTGTTGGCAACACTGATTCATTTTTTTGTTAGTGTTTTTGTTCAAAGAACTTTAAGTTTCATATCTTAAATTTGTATTTCTATACATTTTTTACATTATATATATATTTGTGTGTGTGTGTGTGTGTGTGTGTGTGTGTGTATAAAACAAATTATTATATTATTTTAGTGAGAACTCATAAATAACTACAAATAACTAATGTTAGGGAAATCTGTTAATGTTCTGGATTTTTTTTTTTAAAATTTTTAATTATATATCGGCCGATATATCGACATATCGGATTTTTAAATAACCAAATATTCGTATCGGTATCGGCCTTAAAAATCCTTATCGGCCGGGCTCTAACAGTAACCATGTGGCAAGCAATCAATTCCACTTTTCTCCACTGCAAAGATGCTGGAACATGTTTGTAGAGCGTGTAAAATGAGTCATTGCAAGGTCCGTATCTTCCAGTGTTTAAACATTTTAGTCAACACTTTAACTTGTGTAAAAAAACAAAAATAAAATAAATGCCAACCCTGTTAGGCTGCGTTCACACGGTTGTCAGGCAGTCTGGCGAAAAACCCAGGTCTTTCCATTCATGCTGCAGCGGTAGGGGCCGCAGGGAGGAGCCAAAACAAATCTCAGCGGCCTGTGGTGCAAAGTTGAGTAAGATTCAATTTATGGAGAAACGCAACCCGCTGTCCTCCTGCGGTGGCCAATCATGTAATAGGTATCAGACTGGGCAGTCCGTGTTGAGGCGGTGTGAGAAACCCTGTACAGTAAACCTCACTGCCTCTATCGGGGCAACAAGAAAGTTTTAAAAAAACTATGAGGGTAAAAATAAGGAACACAATAACTTAACTGCCCAGGAGTTTGTGCCACAGCTGACTGTTTCCTTGATCAAGTTTAAGCACAGTCCCTTTTCTCTTTCTTTCTCCTGCAGCGAATGGCCGCTCCGTCTCATCTAAAGTGAATGAAAGCAGCGATGTAAACTGTAAACCTGATACTAATTTGTTGGTATGGACACATGTTCATGGTCTTATACACAGGCAATGCGTGTTTTGAAGTGGCTTGATACAATTTTGTTCCCCACATTGTTATTGAAAACTAACTTTTCTTTCATCCAGTGTTTTCCCAGGAAGTCTAACTTAGGAAAAATGGCACATGGTCCGTGTATCGTCTGTCCAGGTTTCTTCTACCAGTGTCTCGAGTCCACCAGCTCCGGCCGCAAACTCAGTTTTTTTAGCGTCTCGTAGCCGACCACCATGACAAGGGCAGTGGGTGTGGATGAGATGATGCGTGCCGACAGTCCTTTGGTCAATCCCCAGCAGCCCTCCTCTTTGATTAGCTGCCTGAACGTCTCGATGACTGAAGACCTCCCTTCAACCTAAACAAAACACACACAGTACATGCTCCTATTTCAAACCACAAACTAGAATCACAACTTATCCTAGGGCTGGATGACGTATTTTGAAACATTTCTTTAATTAAAATTTTAGTTTTTGCATGATATGTGAAATGTCTACAAACACAATTAGTTATCTTCAGTCAAAGAATTACACACATCTTGAAATATAATAGTACTGCTGTCACTTAAACGTGTTAACGCAAACCCATTTTTATGGCGTCAATTGTTTTATCACGAGATTAATGTTCTTTTTGGCCAAGCAAACTTTGTAGTTTTTTTACACTTGCTGTTGCAACAACTAGTAACGTTAGAAAAAACTACAACACCCACCGGATCTAGCTAGACCGGAAACAAAACAACAGGCATGCCGACCACACTTGTTTGGCCTTGGCAGCCGGCCAAAGAGTAGTAACGTTCCGTTTTGAGTGGATGGCGAGCGCCAGACGGCGAAATGGATGCCAGTAAGATTCTGGATGAAAAGTTTGCTTTTTAAAAGTTGCTAAATGTTCCATTAACAAGACCAAAGTGATCTGTGTGTTTATTTTTTCACCCTTTTATTGATGGACAGTGTTACACTGTGTGAGAATGTTACGTTTGAAATTGAACAGGACAGTAGGCTATATACCAATGTTGTTTTCAATAAAAAAATCATTTGCCAATCCACTTTTCCATGTTGATAAGAGCATTAAAATGAGAAAAAAAATAGGACAAAAACAAATCAAGGGACATTTAGAATAGATTAAAATGTGCGATTAATTGCGAGTTAACCATGACATTAATGTGATTAATCGCGATTAAATATTTTAATTGTTTGACAGCACTAAATAATAGTGGAAAATGTTTTGGCCATGTCACCTGTCACTAACTAGACCTAATGGATTGTGCACTTTAGGGAACTTTTCTGCCAGCTTTTACAAGCTACATGCCATTGATCTCAGGATACTGGCATATGTCAAAAATTTGAAAATCAAACAATAACTATGTGTATTGAGTTTTACTGGGCTGTGTAACGGTCATTTAAGACAGCAGCCCCAAACTCTGCCTGATAGATGCACAGTAAATGAGTTACCTGCACTCTGGCTCTGACCACATCCATTGGGTTGGTGACAGTTGAGGCAGTAGCGGCAGCCAGAGGTCCAGCCATGGCTTGTAGAATTAGATGAGGGCAGTCACTGGGAGCCAGTTGAGAAAGTTGCTCTGTAGAACATTACACATAGTATACAGATACTTGATTAACCACATGGCAAGGACTGGTGTATTCATTCTCACAGTACAGATGTACAAATGCACTGGAACATAGACATCCAGAGATAAGACAGGGACAAGCTTATGGTTTTTAAAAGGAAGTGCAGAGCTGTCTTTAGCTTTACTTTTATATTAGAAAACTTACCAGCATAAAAATGATAAAAAGGCCACCAGACAGCACTGTTTGGGATATATGTGAGTAAAGAAGCCACATATCCCCTGTAGAAGCCCCTGAATCCATCAGCCGCAAAAATCTGACCCATGATGTTTCTGGTTTGGCCGAACACTTTTTTGGGCTTTCCAGTCTCTGTGTTAAAGTTGAGTCTAAAGCGGGTGAGGTGCTCCCCTTGGCCCTGCATCATTAGCTGCTGAGAGATAACATCTATAGGAACAGTGATGCTCTGAGCAACCAGGGAGGCGAAGCCGCCCGCCACCAGTGACTTGACCGTATTGTCCTCAGAATACTGGGAGACATACTTCCTCACCAGCTCATAGGTGGTTATGTAAGCCTGGCCTGAGATGAGTGTGAAGGTGTTGACCATAAAGCCGCGATAAAGGCCTCGAACGCCCTCTGTCCCAGAATCTTGAAGAAGGCGTCAAAAGTGCCGCTGTAGAGTGACTTGCCCCTCTGCACCTGCAGCCGAGTGCGAATGAGTGTGGCCGGGTAGACGGTGGCCCGGATGGTCATCGTCATGAACACCCCGAAAGAGTGAACTTCCTTTTGTCAAGGTCCTCCCACTCGATGATCTGGATGTTCCTTTTCTCTTGCATCCTGCCAGCTGTAGGTGACCCCTCATCAGACTGATTCCTGCCTGACAGCATAAATAGCATATTAAATAACTTACATATTGGATGGTGGCTCCATTGTATTAATGGAAACATCCTACAAACAATCCAAAATTGTCATTGTCCTTTGATTTGCAACTCTGCCCACAATAGTTTGGGTATCTGCTTAAAAATTTATGTTAATGGCTTCTTCCGTGGGCCATGCTACAACTTTCAACCAAGTGTCCCCAAATTTGTACATCTTTCCGGAATCCTGTTGACAGGTCTACAAACAAAGACAAACTAAATTGGAAATAACATAAAAGAGAATTACGGTCAATTTCAACATGTAGCTCTGTTTTTTTTTTTTGTTTTTTTTTTTAAATGTGTGTCACATCTACTGCAGTCAAAGTCACGGTTCTCTCTTGGAAGGAATAACTGCACATGACTAAGCACTGGTAATGACTTTTTTAGCATGTTAAGAGGCTAAAAACATGTTTAAAACTTGCCCTGTTTAAACCTGTTGGATGCTAACTCTAGCAGGAGGATAACTTGGAGTAGACTGCACTGATTGTTTTTATTTGTCTTGTACTACAAATTAAAAAACAAATAAAACAATGTTGAGATCGACCTGGAATTCTCCAAATAATATGTGAAATCAACCCTCTGATGTATGCAAATAATGAGAACACCTGTACACAATTTCCAAATAGACTGTTAATATTGACATCAGGAACAAAACAAGACGTGATGGCGTCATGTTTGGGTCTTAATTGATTTTGAGAATTTCCCCACAATTTTATGGCATTTGACAGACCAAGCAATTGTTTGACTATTGTTTGTCTATGGCCATTGCTGACGTTGATCTTAGGCATGGATGAGCTTTTGGCATTCTAGCTAAACACCATTACAACTCCACCCGTTTGGACTGTACATACAGTCTTTGGTTTGTACTTGACCCTAGTGGACACACCGGCCGGCCAGAGGACACCGTGTTACGGTAGTGTTACGGAAGCAGCAGCAGTCGTGTTGGTAAACGGTTATAACACGTTATGAACCCAACGTTATGAACCCAACAAAGCAAGTCAAACAATGACAACACCGGGTGTTAAATAAAAACGTGCCTGTCATCATCTGCTGGACATGCCAGTGTGATTTAAACTTGTGTTAGCTAACATTGAGCTAGGCCTGAGTTATGTAGCTAGCGCTAGCATCGGCACGGGTTGCTTGCACTTACCTCGTTCAGACAGATGTGTATTACAAGGTAATGGCGATGTTGGTTAGACTTTAAATAGCATGTCATCAGTCAAAAAATATGCAATTCCACGTGTCGTCATTCAGTTGCTTAAATATATTATAACGAGGTAAGTACTTAGCTAGCCACCTCCTAGCGAGTCAGCTACGTAACTCGCATCCCATTCAGATTCAAAGGGCACGTAGCTGAAACAACCAATGGCCGACACAGCAGAGCTTCTTCTTCTTTTATTTGACACGTTATGATCCATTCAGTTATTTCCTTACTGCCGTCTACCAGGCCTGGAGGGAAACACCACGTCTCACATCCATCATGTAACTAGTGGTGGAAAGGTACGTGTGCTTTACGTGTATTTCCACTGTAACTTTATACGTCTACTCCACTACATTTCGAAAGCAAACGTACTTTTTACTCCACTCCACTATATGTATTTGAGAACATTAGTTTTAGATTATAAAACAACATGTAACAAATGAATAAATAATGATGTATTATTATCAGGGTGTATAACCTAATTGGCAATTGTAGTCTATTGAGTGGCTGGTAAAATGTGAACGTTCACTAGTCATTTGACGGGTGGACAAAAAAGTTAATTTTTCATCCTGACTATTATAGGCTAAGCTAGGCAGCAGTGTATCAAATAATTAAATGTCCCCAACCTTTACCAGCTACAACATTAAAGTGATGCTTAAGTGTTAATGCATCCACAAATATAATCCAGTAATATAAATTATATATAAATGTGCCATACTGCATAATGAGTTTTTATTTGTGTAATTATTTTGATGCTAATACTTTTTGCTTTAATGGAGGATTCTTACTTGCAACAAAGTATTTATACAATGTAGTATTAGTGATTTTACATAAGTAAAGATTTTTTATTTATTTTAGAGAAGGAAAATAAGTAAATACATATGAGTTCATCTGAGGGGAAAAAAAAGAGACAAAAGCCCAATACAAACCAACACAAGTAGGATTGATATTGCAAAATATAGATTTTGTAAAATAAATGATGACGGGAGACATCTTTTTTTTCAAATAAACCCTTCATATAATTATGAGCAGTTTCAGTATAGGCTACTCTTGAATTTGTTTAGCTGAATGTCCTACAGCCTGTCTAATGGCTGTATCTCGTAAGGTCTTTTTTTTATTTTTATTTTTTTTATACTTTATAAAAAAAGTTTTTTTCCCCCCTTTTTGACCACAAGGGGAAACTACACTTTTCACTCTGTTGTTATTACACACAGGCCTGAATTACACACACATGCTCAGGACTGATGCACTAATGGAGAGATGTCAGAGTGAGGGTGCTACCCATGTAAAAAGGCGCCCCGAGCGGTTGGGGGTTTGGTGCCTTGCTTAAGAGCACCTTGACAGTGGCCAGGAGGTGAACTGGCACCTCTCCAGCTACCAGTCCACCACCATACTTTGGTCCGTACAGGGCCTTGAACCAGTGACCCTCCGGTTCCCAACCCAACTCCCTATGGACTGAGCTACTACCACCCCCAGTATTGTATTTAGTCTGTAAATTGTCAAGAAATAATGACAAATGCCCAATATACTAGTTGAATAGAGAGAGAAAAAGAGGACTTTGCATTCACATCAATCAATCACAAAACAAACAAATTAAGGAACAGCACCATTTTATTATCATACATAATTATTTATAACATAACTGTCCTTATTTTGTTAAAATATAGTAAAAGAGAACTTTAACTAGAAGTGCTAAAATAAAGCTAAACAAGAAGATAGAGTATTTAGAACGATTCATATTTCTGTAAACGTGGCTATGTATAGGGATCTACAAAGCGCTTTAGTAAAAGTGTTAAAGTCCTTGATTTTCCACTTCTTTTAACGAACTGGACATAAGTAATACATTGTACTGTCGTCTGTCGAGATACAAATCAGAAAAAAAGATGGTGCTGGAAGCTTCCGAGGATTTTTTAGAGAGACAGAGCAACGGGATCTGTTGGTCCATTTTTTTTAACTGTCTATGGGATTTTTGAACGTTTTGGACATATCGAGTGTAGACCACTGAGGGACCCAACCTGTCTATCGACACAACAATTGGCTCAATTTTGGTGGACACTGTAAATTAAATTGACTTGCAGGTGGAACAGTAAAATATTAGTTCCAGAAGGTGGCAGTAAGGCAACTTTACAGATGTCGGCTGCCGTCAAACTCCAAAGAAGACAAATTGGTCTTCCCGCTGCAAGGCGGCGCTGCTGAGCTACTACTTCACCGCCACAGGATCCCTAGCGTGTTAGAGGAAACATCAAACTGAAAGTAGTGGACCTCTCAGTCTGTGGAAAACTACGCTATCTTTGACAAAGGTAATGTATTAGTATTTCACTATTTCCTACTGTATTGTTTTCATTCCACCACAGTGTTAGAGTATAGCTAAATAACTAGCTACAGTTTGACTGTGTCCAGTCAGAGGACTTTCCTTATTATGAACTACCGGTAACTAGCTGGCTAACTTGCTAACAAACTAGCATGCTCAGATATTGCAGATTCATTCTGTTTAGCAGCAGCTAGCTAGCTAACGTTAGCTAACTTATCTGTCATGCATGAAAAGTTGATTGTGTTTAAATAAATTAACAGAGACTTAACAGTTTTATATTTGTCAAATTAGCTAGGTGAGGGGATATTTCTTTAGGAAACATCATATTACAACTTGTATAACGCCATGTAGTAAAAGGTAAACTGTTTTTCGTCTTGCTGTTTAGTTTCTGCTGGTTCCTCAATCATCTTAGCTAGCTAGCTATATCTTGTGTTTTATTTTTGCAGGGCAGTTTCAGTGACGGGAAAAAATGGTAACGTTACCTATCTGTTGTGTTCGTCAAATATATCTCAAGTTCTTTTTCATAAAATGCTACATAACTGCTTGTTTCAGTCAGCTAATGCAGATTTTTCTCTGTTGTTTAGTCTCGTAGGTATGATTCCCGAACAACCATATTTTCCCCTGAAGGCAAGTCTTGTTTTATTTTTACATTTATTCCCAAATCACTAACGTTACATGACAATGAACAACTGCATTTTTTTTCTTATATGCCATTTACATAGAGATTTGGCATTTGATAGGGTAAATATATTTTGAAATTTGGATTATGTTTTGTTCTAAATCTTCAGTCAAATTTAACGTTGTTTTCCATGATTTAAGTGGGTTTGGGTCTGTGAAGGTTAAGAGGTTAGGGTTAAATTTAGACCATTTAACATACTTTTTCTTCTTAAAGTTTGTGACAGTAGTTAAAAAAAAAAAATATTTTGAACTTGAGGTCCCTCAAGCTTTCAATTGCATTTCATGGTCCTCATCAGTGAATGGTGGCTGAGCAAACTCCGTTCAGGGATGCAGGCCATGACATCTAGTTAAAAGCTCTGGTAAAACTTGTAAGTGGACCTCAAGTTACAATTATTTTGTCAAACTACGTCACTTAACTTCTTCTGTTGGCCAATGTGTTTTAGATGTATAAGGTTTCCGTTGTTTCTAGCCGGGTTTGATCAACATAACCTTTGACTGTATTTTACAGGACGCCTGTATCAGGTGGAGTATGCAATGGAAGCAATTGGTCACGCTGGAACATGCCTGGGGATTCTAGCCAATGACGGAGTGCTCTTAGCAGCAGAAAGACGCAACATTCACAAACTGCTTGATGAGGTTTTCTTCTCTGAGAAGATCTACAAGCTCAATGAGTGAGTGAACTGAAATACGCGGGGTCTCCAATACTTGGCCCATTCTTCTCATGAAAACCTTTTAGTAATCCTTTTTTCAAGCTAACATTGTACTGTCTGTGATCTTGTGTGTGATCTTTTTTTCAGTGACTTGGCCTGCAGTGTTGCTGGGATCACATCAGATGCTAATGTACTGACAAATGAGCTGCGGCTAATTGCACAGAGGTGAGTTTCATAACAAAACCTCTAATGTTGTGGATGTTCCTCGTATTTTCCTCTTTTTTTTTTTTTTTTTGTTAATTAGTTGGCCAATAGCAGTGAATGTAAAATATTATAAGCTCAATGTGCTCAAAAGTGAATGCAGCCATTTGTTCCCTTAAAATATTTTAATGGTAACTAATAAACAAAGTGAAAACACCATAGTATACTTTTCCAATAACCAAAGGAGCAGTTTTTCCAAAACAATAGGCATAAGTATACAGTTTAAGTACAAGCTTTAGATTTGTAGAACCATCTCAGCGCTGAAATTGCCAAACTACCAGCCTGTCGACTGGTAATCTGAATTTGCAGATATTTGATAACTTTCCTAAATGCAGCAGTTTCTACCCATTTGTCCAATTCACCACCAACTGCTGACCCGTTTCATTTTTTTCAGATATTTATTGCAGTACCAGGAGCCAATCCCCTGCGAGCAGTTGGTGACAGCCCTGTGTGACATCAAACAAGCATATACACAGTTTGGCGGTAAGTTGCACGGTAGCTTGTCTACTATATTGCCTGTATCCCTTCAGTTGAATTATACATCACCTTTGGGATCAACACATTATTCAACGGTTCATTTTTCATTCTGCACTAAAGGGTTGCACACAATGCAAGTTGTTGTCCTTTAATGCTACATAAGAAAATGTGTTTGAATGTCATATTGGTATACAAGCTATAAGAATATTGACATAACATTCTCGTCTTTGTGTAAAACCACAGATTTTGGTATTCTTTTGTCTTGAAAGGTAAGAGGCCATTTGGTGTTTCTCTGCTCTACATGGGCTGGGACAAACACTACGGCTTCCAGTTGTACCAAAGTGACCCCAGTGGCAACTATGGAGGCTGGAAGGCAACCTGTATTGGAAACAACAGCGCTGTAAGTTTGGAATGACAAGTATAATGAAATATAAGTGATGATTTTAACAGACACACCAGACGGTGTCATATTGGAGTGAATGTGAATAGCATACAATATTCACCTTAGTTGGTCTGAGGTTGTTGCTTAGATGATTTGATCTGGTCATAGAGGGCCTTTTTGTGAACAACAAAATTGTAGCCAGTACAGTGTTTCCCACAGAATTAGATTATATTTTCAGTGGTGTAATAATTTCAATGCAAACATTTTTGGCAACTTTGAACAACAGCTTACATACGCAATCTGCCCACCCATTCTCAATGCTATGGGTGCAGGGGCAGTTACAGCACACAACATAATCTTTCAACAAACAAGACATCACAAATTGTAATTCTATTAAACAGCCAGATGCTGTTACCTTCTTTGTGACCTTCTGCATGCAAGACAAGAAATTAAATGTTACTGTATATGTTAACTTGAACAAAAATGAAAACAAAATATTTGCAACTTATTAAATTACCCTAGTGGGATTGTAGGCCTGCACTATTAATCGTTATAAAATTGTGATCTCAATTCACCCTGTTCCCAATTTAATTTTAAATAACTTCAATTCTCATTGGTTTTACGAGCCACTGCATCAACGCTACTTTCTTCTGAGAGTTTTAAACAGATTGTATAAAATAGGTTTTAAAGCGCTCCCGGGCTCTGCAGTGCTCTCCATTCTCTTCATTGAAGCCTCTGTGTTTACAGGCTTGTGGTGATGAGCAATGTGCTATAGGTGCCAAAAAAATCTGTTTGGTACTGCCAATTTGTTTTTTGTCATGGTTCATGTGTGTAATAAACATTACACTTTGTGAGAAAAAACACATTTAATTGAAAAAAAAAAATACTGTGAACCAAGCAATTGGTCTGTTTGGAACAGGCACATGCTCCAAACGGCCACTGCACTCGTTCTGTTCTCTGAAGAGAGATTTTAACTTAGTTTTTATTTTATGCAAAACATATAATCAACAATAATGCATGTAAATTTAGTCTAAGTCAGCGTTTTTCGGCATTGGTACAGTCTCCTCATCGTCTCGTCTGGGGGGGGGGGGGGGGGGGGGGGGGAGTCGTTGAAACATTTAGTCTCGCCTGACAAAATTAACACTAGTCTGGCTGGCCACCACAAATATATCAATGTATGGTGAACTGCCAGTACTGTTGGTCTAATGTTTATATTAAATGTCGGTAGTAATACAAAATCCTCGGATGCCAGTGCAATGTACAATAAATGTATCCATATATCATGGTAAATGTGTGCTATACTCTTCCCTGTGTGCTGTTTGATGTGTTGATTCTTGGCCTCAGGCTGCAGTGTCCATGTTGAAGCAGGACTTCAAAGAGGGTGAGATGAGTCTGGCTTCTGCTCTGGCTTTGGCTGTCAAGTCCTCAACAAGACAATGGATGTCAGCAAGCTCTCAGCAGAGAAAGGTGAGATTGGAGCAGTTTATGAGCTTTTCTAGCTCTGTCAAAAATGGAATGTTCTACTGCCCCAAATATGGTAAAACTGTAGTATACTGTTTGGGGAAATAACACCACATTAGCGCAAAATTGGGAAAAGATTGTTTAAGAAAAAAAATGAATGTCTTTTGTCATGCAATGCAATCTCTGCATTTCACTAATCCTAAGAATTAGGAGCAGTGGACAGCCCATAGCAGCTCCGGGGAGCAACTTGGGGTTCAGTCAGTAAGGGCATCCAACTTCCTATATGTAATATAACAGTTAACAGTTAAAATACTTACCGCAGGACACAAAGTCTGCACACTGTTACACTCCATTAATATAATTGGATTCTCTTAAAAGGCACCTCCTCGGCAAGTGTGAAAACAGGTACTTCTCGTAGAGGCAGTAATACTCTGAAAGCACTTCCCTGCTCATCAGCCATATTACTATTGACCTTTTTCACTGCAGACGTTTGACTAGTCATAGTAGGCACAGCTGAAAATTGATAACCTTAACGAAGGCTCAAATTCCATCAAGTGTCCCAGTAAGCTATTTCAGTAAGTCAACATGCAAACACCAGGGCCTCTCCTAAGTGGAATGCAGCCATCATTAATGGTTTTGAATACACCTGTGCTTTCCTACTAAGACATGCCTGCATTGTATCCTGTGTTAACATTGTATTGAGATTGTGTTTCTCCTGCTGGCTACTGATCAGCAGGAGATGGTGATTCAGCTGATTGCTGCCTCTACAAGAAATGCCTGTTTTGTTATTCACACTTGCCTGAGGAAGATCTTCTTGATCAAAACGTTGCCTTTTTAAGATAAACATTAATAATAACTGCTTGCTGTATACATAAAACAATGCTGTATTGCATTGACTGTTTCAGTGGAAATTGCCCCACCTGACTCGAGAAGACGGGGAAAACAAAATCAAGGTGTTGAAACAGAAAGAAGTCGAGGAAACTCATCAAACGACATGAGGCTGAGGAGGCCAAGGCTGAAAAGGACAAAAAGGAGAAGGAGCAGAAAGAGAAGGACAAATGAGCAAAATACTTGTTTTCGCCTCTTCACCAAATTCTGTAGTGGTTTGTCTTTTACATTAAAAGTTTGGAAACTAATGGTTGTTATCTGTATCCTTGTTACAAAATGAACTGTCATGATTTTATTTACCCCTTTTCCAAAACCAATTTTACGTGTTTCCTAAAGTACAAAGTAATAAACAGGGCTTAAAGTATTCACCGTGCCGGATCTCCGGCATGAGGAAAAAATAAATAAATTTGGGAACTTGCATGCGGGATTTGTTTTTGATGCGCTAGTTTTAACCCAATCATCGAACTTCCACCTACCAATGAAACGAGAGTCTAGCCAATCAGATGCAAAGTAGGGCGGGTCCTTGCCGAAATGCTAGAGTGCAGAGTGTGGTCTCCGTGGGGAAAGCGGCTAAAAAAATGTAGGTAGAGCTTCAGTTGAGAAAGGAGTTTAAAACAAATGTCGCTCGGCATGAATAGAGGACAAGAAAAATGAAAAGGGTGGAGACGGAAAGCCGTTTAGCACTTGGTGCCTCAAATTGAGCACCGTCTGCAGCATATGTTGAAGGAAGATGCTAACTGTACGGCAGCAGCGGTAAGAACGTTCTTGCTAGTCAGTAGATGCTAGTCGCAAAGCTTCGGTTCGTGCACTCTGTCCTACGAGCACGTTACCGGTGTAACACCACATTTGTGACTGTAGGGGCCCGCCTTCACTGACCGACCGTGTTTGGGATAAAAACAAAACGTGTGCACGTCATAGCGGAACACGATTGTCATTAACGATGGCCACTGTCTTTATTTAACTGCCTGTATTTAAACATAACGGCCTTGTCCCAGAGTTTAGACGTCTAGTATATGAAAAGCTAAACAAAGCGAAGTTTTTAATAAATGTACATGACGCAGCTAATGTCAACATGGACAAAATCATGAATGTACTAATTTTTTTTTTTTTTAATGACCTGGCCAAACAACAACATAACAACACAACATCTACAAAGTTTTGTTTTCACAATGATTCAATGTAGGATTATGATATTATTGCAATATAAAAATCTACATTGACTCTTATTTAATATATGTTGGAATAAGTAAAAATGTATTCAAAACTTTTTACTTCTTAAAAATTAGGACTTATTGTGTAATGTAGTAGGACATTGATGTTATGCGGCAATCAAAATGAGTCATATTCAATCAAACCAAAATATTGCAAAACCCCCACCCCCCCCCCCCCCCCCCCTTTCAAAAAAAGTTGCAGGCTCAGGGTTTTTTTCACTTTAAGCCCTGTGGCTAGTTAAAGTTGACTGAAAGATTGCCTTGGACATCACTACTGACAGCTTATGTGAGCGTCTTTTCTCCACTAATGATGAGAAATGATATCAATTTCATTTAAAGCAGTCTACTGAATATATTAGGAAGTATTTAGCTTTTTAAATTCAATCATTCCACTGACTGATCAGTGTTTGGTAAGTAGGCACATAATGGACCATCATAACCCCACCAGTGTTTATGACGGTATTTGCGGTGATGGACATCTTATTTACTTGCACGCCAAATATAAAACACCTGACCCTTATTTTTTTTTAAAGATTATTTCTTAGGGCATTTTAGGCCTTTATTATATAGGACAGCTTAGAGATGAAAGGGGGAGAGAAGGGGAATGACATGCAAACAGAGGGCGCGGGGTCAGAGTTAAAACCGCGGCCGCTGCGTCAAGGAACCTCTATATATGGACGCCTGCTCTACCAAGGGAGCTAACCAGTGCCCATTTATTCATGAGTGATGGCTGTCCCCACCAACCATCACATATGTCTACTTGAAGGTCTTTTTGTACTCCAATAAGTCAAACCTCATGTTCATCAACCTGTATTCTCTTTTAGTATGAATATATGACGAGGATCCTCTCATTAAAGAGATTAGCAAAGCTTGGCCAGACTTTCACTAATGGACAGACTGAGCTGGAGTCTAGCCGCTTAGCAATAATGGGGGGTCCAACAAAATCAAAGAGGCCAAAGGTACGGTCCCTCCAGGGCATTGAAGGGGAATTTGTCCAGCAGACTTTGCCATGGAGGATTCCACTTGAGGCCCAAGACAAAACCAGTAAACCTAAGCAAAACCCTGAGAGAAGGCTTGGAGGCCATTCCAAACCTTCCCTAAAAGGAGCTCGGAGGATCTGGAATCAACCGGTATCAGAAGGTAAGGGGTTATATCACGTCCCTGTGTTAATGATTTACTGTTTCTGTTAAGATTCGGGAGATTCAAACAACTTGTTGTCTTTATGCAAAGGACAGACAGCCTCTGTCCAGAGAGGAAGAGGACAAGAGTGGACAAAATGGCAATAAAGAAGTCTTCCTGGGTGAGTATTTGTTGCGCCAGAGCTTTTCAAAGGAAATCTGTGAAAGCTTTTCAGTCCAGGGCCATTAAAGAAAACATCTGTGAGGGTCCAGCAGACTTGCCACCTGAGGCGCAAAAAGAAGATGGCAACAACCAAAATGAGTCCCAGTCCCACCACATATTTAAAGAGCCTGTGTGAAAATTACAACAGAACCAATCAGACTCAAAAAGAAGGCTTGAAGGACAAGAGGAAACCTCCTATAAAAGGAAATGGGAAGATTTCAATTCAGCCGGTATCAGAAGGTACGTATTGTTTCACTTCCTGTATTGATGATTTACTGTAGTTGTTTAGATTCAAACAACTTTTTTATCTTTATGCAAAAGGCCAGACAACCTCGGTCCACAGAGAAAGAGGAGAAGAGTGGTCCTGAAACGTGTCGGGGCAGATGGTGAGATTGTCATGATTGCCATGCCAAAAAAGAGAAATAGAAGAAGAAACAGGAGATGCCATTTGAAGCCCGTACAGGGTGCAGAGGAATGGCGGTAAGTCCTCCTATGGCAACACACAGACCGTGGTTGCATTTTTTTATTATTTAGGGATTACATTTTAAATTTATATTTTACTTCTTATATCAAAGAGATTGAAATAATAATTATAATTAGTATTAAATTATAATCTATGCAGACACCCAGAATGCTCGGGTCACAAAGGACCTGGAGAAAAGACCTGGAGAGGAGGGAGCAAGAAGGCAAAGCATGAGTGAGGTACGTCATTTTACAAAGACACATAAACACTTGGAATCGTTTTTTTTTTTTTTTTTTTGCAGCACATCACAAAATCCTTAGATCTGGTCTAAAGAATAACTAAAAGTGTGATGGCTCTGCTATCATCAGGAAATTACAGTTTCAATTTAAACACTTTGATGGTGTTACATGAAATTGAATCTCAGATGTCTTCATACTTGTAAATTTGTTCCCTTTATGCTGCTTATATTACACTTGTGGAATAAATTCTCGTTACACAGGTCTGCTTTGACAAAAGGGGAAAACACGGCCAAAAAAACCCCGCACCCCAGTTACCGTCCAGACCTTTTCCCAAAAAAAGAGCGATATGGACAACCAGGCCAAGGAAGAAGAACCCACAAAGCATGCGTCATCAGAGCCGCCGTCAGTGGGGGAAACACCTGGTCCGAGTGCCGGGCCCCGGGCAAGGGAGGGCCCAAAAGGTCCCTTGGCCAAAAAGGTCCTGGGCACGAGGAAAGACACAAGGGACCTGTGTGTCATGTCACTTTCTAAATCAATTAAA
>NW_022602574.1:0-16541 GCF_008692095.1 Etheostoma spectabile | reverse complement strand
GTTATTTTATTCCCGTCAAAGACAGGAAACTCTCCGAAGGAACCGATTTAAATGCAACACACCGGCGTCTGGAGATATGCTGCTCTATACACGCTAAAAGTAGTGATTATTTACATGGAGTCTGGTGGCGATATGCTGCTCTATACATGCTAAAAGTAGTGATTATTTACATGGAGTCTGGTGGAGATTGCTGCTCTATACACGCTAAAAGTAGTGATTATTTACATGGAGTCTGGTGGAGATATGCTGCTCTATACAGGCTAAAAGTAGTGATTTTACATGGAGTCTGGTGGAGATATGCTGCTCTTAACAGGCTAAAAGTAGTGATTATTTACATGGAGTTGGTGGAGATATGCTGCTCTATACACGCTAAAAGTAGTGATTATTTACATGGACTCTGGTGGAGATATGCTGCTCTAACAGGCTAAAAGTAGTGATATTTACATGGAGTCTGGTGGAGATATGCTGCTCTATACACGCTAAAAGTAGTGATTATTTCATGGCTCTGGTGGGATATGCTGCTCTATACACGCTAAAAGTAGTGATTATTTACATGGAGTCTGGTGGAGATATGCTGCTCTAACACGCTAAAAGTAGTGATTATTTTACATGGAGTCTGGTGGGTTTGATGATCCCATTTTCAAGCATATTTTTATGCTTTAAAAGGTACTGTTAAGAACTGTTTTAACAGTCATATTTAAATTGAAGATAGAAAGTGTGTGTAACACTGTTCTATGACACCAACAGTGTTTGGTAACAGGTTGATGCTAACTGTGGTTCTCTCTCTGCAGAAACCTTTTCACCACTAGGAGCAGCTCTGTAAGTCTCTTCTCTCACATCAGTTGGTTAGCCTAATTAGCTTAATTAGCTTAATTAGCCTAAGTTTCTGTCCTGCTTTTTACAGGAGGACATTGAGATTATGAAAGAGTCATGTGATGTGGTTATGTTCATAGAAGACGAGGAGCGCAGCAGGTCCTCCGGCCTACAGGCCCACGATAAATGAAGGAGGTAACGCATAATCCGTCCAGAGATGAAGGGCCGGATAAAGAGCTCCTCTTTGTAAAAGATTAAAGATTAAAAGATTTTTGTATGTTTAAAAAAAAATAAACTTGTTTTGGGAGAATAAAACTCGTGTGTGTGTGTGATTAATAAAACTCATTAATGTTCATTAGTCACGTGTTGGAGTCGTTATGACGTCATGATTAATGAGTTCAATTAGAGGAGGAGCCATGAATCAGCTGTTTATCAATATTCATATTAACCTGCCCAATATCACATATATTAATATTAATCATGAATAATAATTACTGGTAACATTTTTAATTTTCTTATGTGATTAAGTATTTTTTTAAATTATTTTTTAGTTTTATTTTATATTGTAATATATTTTATATAATTTTCTCCATTAGTGAGTTTTTAATAAACGATGTTTTCGTTTAGTTTGTTGATGCTGGGAGATGTCAGGAAGATCCAGACTCAGGAAATCCAGGGACTTGTTCCTCTGAGGAACCCCCGTCCTTGATGCTGATCACCTCCACCTGGGACGGACGCGGAGGATTCCTCTGACCAATGAGAAAGGAGCGCGTGTGACTCTCGACCAATCGGATGCGGCGCCTCGCTAAAGCCCAGAAGCAGCGTCTCAGTCCGCTCACTAGGAGATAAAAGCAGCCTCCTCCTTCCTCCTCCTCCCCTCCTCCTTCTCCCTCCTCCTCACTCCTCTTCTCCCTCCTCCTCCCTCCTCCTTCTCCCTCCTCCCGCTCACCCTCCTCTCCTCCTCTCCTCCCTCCTTCTCCCTCCTCCTCCCCCCGTCATCCCTCCTTCTCCCTCCTCCTCCCTCCTCCTCCCTCCTCCCTCCTCCTCCCTCCTTCTCTGCTCCAGGGAGCATGGTGAGTTCGGACTAAGTCTGCAGCCTCTCTAGGAAGAGAAATCTGACATTTTCGTCCCTTTTTCAGATTTATTTTGTAGTTTTCTCCACCGCCACCTTACTAGTTTTAGACTTTTGGAATTCAGGTCAATAACCTCATTTATATAGAATTATACCTCATATTAGAGTTAAAAAAGCAGAATTATGAATTATTTAGGGACAAAAAATGTCAGATTTCTGTCCCTTTTGGACCCGGTGTTCTGGGCCTTCCTGTTTCTCCACCTCCTGGTTTCCGAGCCGGTCCAGATGCCGTGTAGACCTCATCGGCTAATAGTTGTGGCCAACCTTTAGAATTGTTGGTGTTGTAGTATAGGCGATATTATGTCACCTACGCAGCCACGTATCAGCAAATCAGACAAAAAGGCAAACACGATGAATTCATTGCAATAAAGACACATTGGAATCTGACTTCCTTGTGTTTGCCTGTGTGTCTGATTTGCTGATACGTGGCTGCGTAGGTGACATTATATCGCCTATACTACAACACCAACAATTCAAAAGGTTGGCACAAACAGTAACCTTTCATAAACAGACTTTGTCTTGTAGGGGTTTCAAATGCGTGTCTTCCGTCGTCAACATGACGTTGTAGGCTATTGGGAACGTAGAGTTTGCATGTGAGGCGTCAACAGAAATACTGCTTCTTGTCATAAATCCAAGAAACGTGTTGTTGGAGCTGACTGAGAGCCTCGCCACCACGCGCTTCCAGCCCGAGCTAACCAGTTGTTTTAGATTGGTTCTCTAACCGTGTGCTGCCCGGTGTCATTTAGGACGAGTCCTTGCACGTGGACGGAGCAGAGGTGTAGCAGGAGGTTCTAGTGCACCATCTAATTAGGAACCATCTGCCGCCAGAACCTAGACATCGGGCGGCCGTGCTACACCAACCTGAACCGGCTCATCAGCCAGATGGTGTCCTCTGTCACCGCGTCCCTGCGCTTCAACGGCGCCCTCAACGTGGACCTGACGGAGTTCCAGACCAACCTGGTCCCGGATCCCCGGATCCACTTCCCCCTGGCAAACTACGCATAGCAGGACTACGAGGAGATGGGCACCGACAGCGTGGGAGAAAACCACTTGGAGGACTATTAACCGGCGGCTGGTTGACATCAGAATAAATAAATGACCTTCTGTTCACTGCACCATGGTTTCCTTCTCTAATGCCCAACTTTAGGAGACTTTAGGATTTATAGAGGACAACATGAGGGCAGCATGAGGACAACATGGATTGATTTGATATCTTTATTTCAAACATTCAGGAGAAAGTATATACAAATAAATTAATAAATAATAAAACAATGTTTATAAACATTGGAGAGAAAAACCAAGTAGCCTTCTTTCCTGTGTTAACCTCTATCACGTGTGAAAAGGAGCAGGAGAAGTAAAACTTATGTACTCCTACCCCTTTGATTCTTGCATTCCTTCAATTTACAGTATTTATAATTCTGTTGCTATATATACATATATATATATACACACATAAACCCTCATACATATATAAATAAACACAACAAAACACAAACAAAACTTTCTACAGTGCTTCTCTAAACCTTCTGAAAATAATTTCTTTGTAATGTTTTTAAGGAATATGTTTGGGCGTTGCTTTAGCTTCTCATCTAGTTTGTTCCACATTTTAACTCCACACATTGATAAACATCATCTTATTCTTGATGTTCTCCATCTATTAGTCTTAACTCGTCCCCTCCCTCCCTCTCAGAGAACTTCTTCTGGATATTCCCAGCCAATAGGCTATTTCTTACTTTGAACATGAATACTGCAATTTAATATTCAATTAAATCTTGGTATTTTAGCAGTTTAGACTTTAGAAATAATGAATTAGTTAGATCCTGAGATCCGGCGTAGTGAATGGTTCTTCTTGCTCTTTCTTGACTCCTTCTGACCAGTGGCTGTAGTGAGTGATGAGTGTTTCCCCAGACCTCTACACAGTGATCCAGTAAGATACCAGTAGGGGGCAGTATGGGATGGGAAGTGGTTTGAGATCCTGAATGTGCTCAGCTCTTCTAGGACTGAGAGACTTCTGGACACTTTGGTTTGATGTGTTTTATGTGAGGCTTCCAGCAGATCTTCTCATCTATGATCACTCCAAGGAATTTATTTCCTCTTTCTATGTTGACCCCTCTCTCTGTATCGGAGCTCGATGCTTTGACTTAGTTTCCAAATACCATGAATGTAGTTTTACTCAAATTTATGGATAGCCTGTTTATGTCAAACCGTTGTTTTATTGTCTTGAATTCTGAAGAGATTAATTAAGAGTTGCTGTAAGCTGTCCCCTGATCCAAATATGTTTACATCATCTGCAAAGAATACAAAATTCAATACTTGAGATACTTTACAAATATCATTGATATAATATAATGTAAGATGAGATTTATTTTGTGAATATTTAGTTAACAAATGACCGTAGAGTTGCTGAAATAGGTCATATTTCCATCAGTTGTAGCGTCACAGTGTACTCTGTGTATTGATTTCACCAGGGAGCTATTTGGGGTGTTGTAGGCCTACCCTGCATGTAATTCAGTTGTCAGGTTGGCGGAGGGATATGAGTTGATACTGAGGCATGTATGTTGAGGTTTGGGTGGTTCGGCACTGAAGGAAGTGTGATTAAAGTAATGGACCAAGTTACCGTCGAAGCTGTCTCCGTGCTCTTTCTCTACCCACGCCTCGAAAGTACTAATATGTAATCACAACTAGTTAATAGTTAACGCAAACATATACTAGCGTTACAATAAAAATAACTTTGGTCCCAACACTGACCCCTGGGGGACACCACAAGCAACGCCCAGACATTCAGTCAAATAATCTCCCATCTTCACTAACTGTCTGTCTCTCAGATAACTACTTATCCAGTTTAGAGCTACCCCCCGATCCCGATTGGTTCCAGTTCACTGATTCATATTTGGTGATTTATATTATCAAATGTTTTTTTTAGATCAATGAAAACCCAAACTGCATATTTCTTTTTATCTGTGGAGTCTGTGATTTCTTCAGTGAGGTTGATCTATTTTTAATATAATCAGTGAGTAGTTTATTTTTATCAATAAATTTCTCTAATCTGTTGTTAAATAATTTTTCTAATCTTTTTGATAATTGTGACAGTAGAGAGACCGGCCTGTAGTTTGTGAAGTGGTGTTTATATCCAGGTGTTTATTTCCAGGTGTTTATTTCCAGGTGTTTATTTCCAGGTGTTTATTTCCAGGTGTTTATTTCCAGGTGTTTATTTCCAGGTGTTTATGTCCAGGTGTTTATTTCCAGGTGTTTATTTCCAGGTGTTTATTTCCAGGTGTTTATGTCCAGGTGTTTATTTCCTGGTGTTTATTTCCAGATGTTTATTTATTTCCAGGTGTTTATTTATTTCCAGGTGTTTATTTCCAGGTGTTTATTTCCAGGTGTTTATTTCCAGGTGTTTATTTCCAGGTGCTATTTTCATTTTTGTTGGAAATGTACCGGTTAAAAATGATAAGTTGCAGATGTTCGTTAATGATCCCCTCTTTTACTTTTTGTATAATTTTGATTTCTATTCCATCGTGATCAGTGGACGGTTTGTTTTTGCTCGTTAACAATATCAATTATTTCTTTTTCATCTCCTGCTGTCAGAGATATTGAACCGGGACTTCTTTCTGTTAGCTTCTTATATACTTTCTGATGATTGTGGAGCCGGGATTTGTTGAAGTTATTAACCACATCCTCCATGTTATTCATATTTTTATCATTATCAATGAAGTAATGGGGATAGTATAACCACCTCGCGTTGCAGCTGTCATTTTTCCTTCCCGACTGGTTTTACCTTCTCCTCCGTCTCTGACCAGGTGTCTCCCTGTGACTCCTGGATCCCGTTAAATACCAGGTTCTCTCGCCTGGATTGGCTTTCCAGATCCTCCATTTTGTTAAAAAGATCTGTTTGCATCGAGGTGCTGCGTTCCTTCAGATTCGCTGTCTCAGTTTGAATGTCATCCACTTCTTTTTGTGTGTACTGCAGGCTGCTTTTTATTTCTTGTAGTTCCCTGGTTCTTGATTCCAGTCTGGTGCTGGTGGAGTCCGTTATTAGCTTGACGAAGCCTTTGAGGTTGCTGAGTTGTTGTTCCAGTAGTGCGGTGAACGTTGCTTTCTGCTGCTGCAGCAGTTCATTTCCACTGGCCATTGTCACTCATTCATCTTCCTGTTCAGCCTCTTTTTTTGGAGGCATTGTTTAGACTTGTTAGCCCACCTGTTTTTTAGACTTGTTCAGATGGAGTCTGGTGGAGATATGCTGCTCTATACACACTAAAAGTAGTGATTATTTACATGGAGTCTGGTGGAGATATGCTGCTCTATACAAGCTAAAAGTAGTGATTATTTACATGGAGTCTGGTGGCGATACGCTGCTCTGGGCCTGATTCACAATGTTTACAATACTACTTACAATGTACATTTACAATGTTTGGAATGCAAACTGAATTTGAATAAATTATATAACTTCCTGTCGTCCTCGGGTCAGGTTTTACCCGTTTAAAAAAAAAAAAAATTGTTTCTGTGTTTCTGAAATTGTCAAAATAAAAACAACACGTCTGATCTTTAATAAAGAATCAGCTGCTTTCATTGGATTTGGGTGTTTTATTATTATTATTAATAATAATGTTAGAGCATTTTAATGGTTTTAAATAAAAGAACGTGGAAAAAGTGACAAGAAATGTAAAAAGGACCAAAACCTGCAATTTTAACCCAGAAAAGCAAAAAAAAAACAATATTTATTATAAGTATATTATTTATATATTATATGTTCAAACGGCATCGAATTTTTCATTGAATTTGAGAATTTTATATCAATTTTATGGTATTTAATTTCTTTTTTTTTAAATGTTTAAATAAAAAAAAAAAAAAAAAAAAGACAAAAACATTGGGAAAAGCTCCCAGAACGCAGAGAAAATCTGACAAAATAATGTAAAAAAAAAGTGACAAAATAATGTCGAAGAAAGTGACAAAACCATCGGGACCAAAACGGTCAATTTAAACCAGAAAAGCAAAAAGTTGCAAAACTCATTAACATCTAAAATAAAACAATTAAAGGTGAATAAATGTGATTAAACACACAGATATCAGCTTATTATCAAGGTAGATTTATTACCGTGTCATTTCTATTTCTTCTGAATGTTAATTTGCTGTGTGTGTGTTTTTATGTTTTGATTTGTTTGATCCGAGGCAAGAGTTTATTTTTTGAAACTAGTTTTGTTTTTCTAATGTCTTGTTTGTTTATATTCGTATTCTGTATGAATAAAATAAAAAATAAAAACATTAGTGTACGTAATTAGCCTCACATAGAAATAGAAATAGGACTAAACCCTCTTACCCTCACTACAGGTTTAAGATATTTATAATTTTTTTAATTAATCCCAGGTCGCTTCCAGTAACCCCGGAAGTCCGCCCGTCTTTAAAAGCCCCGGTGTGAACAACAAACTCATGTTTACAATTTACACCCGACAGCACCGGTAAGTCGACACGTGCTAGTATGAATACCTGTATTACCGCTAAGTTAAATAAACAGATGTGAGGTCAACCAACAGCTGGTTGTTGTGTGGTTGTTGATCTAAGAATAGTGAGATAAGATGATGATGATGATGATGGTGAGCAGAGGATGAAGATGATCAACAGAAGGTGGATTGATGTATTTAGGGTTAGCATATTACCGTAGTTACAGCTGTTAAATGTGCGCACTAGAAAGCTCCGTGGTTACCGTGGACCAATGGAAACGGAGTAACGGGTAAATATAAACACAACGAAAGGGAACGAGACTAACACGTGACACACACACTAGCATTTCACAATAAGAGTCTTTGAAAGTCAGTGTCAGTCCCAGAAGGTTCTAGTAGCGCATCGCTACCAGACGGTCGCCACGCGCCCCGTCAGTCCCCAAATCTATGATCCTTCAAAATAAAAGCTGCTTTTTAATTCTTTTATTAATGAATGACATCATGTTGGGAAGTCTTGATTACTGGAATGCAGATATAAATGGAATTAAAAATAGTAATAATAAAAATAATAATTATTATTGATTTTCAAATCTTGCGCCTGTCATACAGAACTAAATATCTGGTAGCTTTGATTGCTCACATCAGATCTGTATTATATCCCTAAAATCTGTTCCCATCGAAACTCTTTATTTTATAATTAATATAATAACGTTACATCAAGAAACCCAACGTTAAGTTTCCTTTAACATAAAGTCAGCCAGAGAACAAAGTTAACATTCGTTATTTTATTCCCGTCAAAGACAGGAAACTCTTCCGAAGGGAACGATTTAAATGCAACACCGCCGGCGTCTGGAGATATGCTGCTCTATACACACTAAAAGTAGTGATTATTTACATGGAGTCTGGTGGAGATATGCTGCTCTATACACGCTAAAAGTAGTGATTATTTACATGGAGTCTGGTGGAGATATGCTGCTCTATACACGCTAAAAGTAGTGATTATTTACATGGAGTCTGGTGGAGATATGCTGCTCTATACACGCTAAAAGTAGTGATTATTTACATGGAGTCTGGTGGAGATATGCTGCTCTATACACGCTAAAAGTAGTGATTATTTACATGGAGTCTGGTGGAGATATGCTGCTCTATACACGCTAAAAGTAGTGATTATTTACATGGAGTCTGGTGGAGATATGCTGCTCTATACATGCTAAAAGTAGTGATTATTTACATGGAGTCTGATGGAGATATGCTGCTCTATACATGATAAAAGTAGTGATTATTTACATGGAGTCTGGTGGAGATATGCTGCTCTATACACGCTAAAAGTAGTGATTATTTACATGGAGTCTGGTGGGTTTGATGATCCCATTCTCAAGCATATTTTTATGCTTTAAAAGGTACTGTTTAAAAACTGTTTTAACAGTCATATTTAAATTGAAAATAGAAAGTGTGTGTAACACTGTTTCTATGACACCAACAGTGTTTGGTAACAGTTGATGCTAACTGTGGTTTTCTCTCTCTGCAGAAACCTTTTCACCACTAGGAGCAGCTCTGGAAGTTCTCTTCTCTCACATCATTTTGTTAGCCTTAATTAGCCTTAATTAGCCTTAATTAGCTTTAATTAGCCTCAGCTCTCTGTCCTGCTTTTACAGGAGGACATTGTGATTATGAAATGTGTCATGTGATGTGTGTTTATGTTCAGAGGAAGATGAGGAGCGCAGCAGGTCCTCCGGCCTACAGGCCCACGATAAATGAAGGAGGTAATGCATAATTAGTATCAGTATTTAATCTCCAGTAGAAGAACTCATCTCTCATTCCCCCTGCTCTGGGGGAACGTCAGAGCAGGGGGAATGAGGGGGGGGGGGGCCTCAGACTGCTCAGACTCGGGCTCTTTCTCCAGTTTTTGAATTGGAAAGCACGTTCCTAAAAGTCCCTTCCCAGTGTCTGGTATGCACGTGCCTGCGCTGTCATGACAACGAATCGGAGGGATTTTAACTATTTGTCTGATTTAAAGACATATTCTGGACATTCTGGCTGATAGAGACGTTTAGAAGTCAGAGAGACTAAATCCGTTCAGATCACAGATCATCTCCAGTCTGTTGTTAATTAAAATCAGCATCAGATCTCATGTAGAACATTCTGAGATCTACAATTAAAACTAGAGACTGTTCCAGCTGATACGTGGGTCTGATTATATTTTATTAAATCGGAATCGCACCACATTGTTTTTGTCACCTCCTGTTCTGAAATCGGCCGGAAACTGTCCGACTTTACCGCAGCTTTTTGTCTGGGTCTGGGTCTGGGTCTGACCGAGGTTTCTGCCTAAAAGGAGGTTTTTCCTCTCCACTGGGGCCCTGTTGCTGCTCTGGAGGAAACTACTAGACCTGTTGGGTCCTGTAAAGTGTCTTGAGATAACTCTTGTTATGAATTGATACTATAAATAAAATTAAATTGAATTATCATTCCATGTGTCTGTATTGCATTTTCACAAATAGAGTAAAGTTGCCAAAAATCTGAAACTGTATTAAAGTTAATTAAAGGATCTGAATACTTCTACCACCAGTGCACATAACCAACGGAAGCCCACTGTGTTACACGCTTCGGTGTGTGCTAAATCAGTGGTGGTGTGCGAAGTTGTTAACATGTTTGTTTTCTTATTTCGTCACTCCGGAAGCTCTACACATTCCTCCAGCGATGTTACCCATGAGGACCATGATGACGCCTGTCAAGCCCTCCCAGAAAACTGCAACAAAGACAAAAACAAGATTCTCAGTAAGTCTGTCATGCATTTGAGAACACATTTACATACCAATATTTGTGACTTTGTGTTGTGCAACTAACAGAGGTGTTGTGGCATTTGGGCGATATAATAAGGGCGATAGAGCTGGATCACATCACTCCAGTCCTCACTAAGACCAAGAGACTGGATCACATCACTCCAGTCCTCACTAAGACCAAGAGACTGGATCACATCCCTCCAGTCCTCACTAAGACCAAGAGACTGGATCACATCCCTCCAGTCCTCACTAAGACCAAGAAACTGGATCACATCACTCCAGTCCTCACTAAGACCAAGAGACTGGATCACATCACTCCAGTCCTCACTAAGACCAAGAGACTGGATCACATCACTCCAGTCCTCACTAAGACCAAGAGACTGGATCACATCCCTCCAGTCCTCACTAAGACCAAGAAACTGGATCACATCACTCCAGTCCTCACTAAGACCAAGAGACTGGATCACATCACTCCAGTCCTCACTAAGACCAAGAGACTGGATCATATCACTCCAGTCCTCACTAAGACCAAGAGACTGGATCACATCACTCCAGTCCTCACTAAGACCAAGAGACTGGATCACATCACTCCAGTCCTCACTAAGACCAAGAGACTGGATCACATCCCTCCAGTCCTCACTAAGACCAAGAAACTGGATCACATCACTCCAGTCCTCACTAAGACCAAGAGACTGGATCACATCACTCCAGTCCTCACTAAGACCAAGAGACTGGATCACATCACTCCAGTTCTCACTAAGACCAAGAGACTGGATCACATCACTCCAGTCCTCACTAAGACCAAGAGACTGGATCACATCACTCCAGTCCTCACTAAAACCAAGAGACTGGATCACATCACTCCAGTCCTCACTAAGACCAAGAGACTGGATCACATCACTCCAGTCCTCACTAAGACCAAGAGACTGGATCACATCACTCCAGTCCTCACTAAGACCAAGAGACTGGATCACATCACTCCAGTTCTCACTAAGACCAAGAGACTGGATCACATCACTCCAGTCCTCACTAAGACCAAGAGACTGGATCACATCACTCAAGTCCTCACTAAAACCAAGAGACTGGATCACATCACTCCAGTTCTCACTAAGACCAGGAGACTGGATCACATCACTCCAGTTCTGAAGTCTTTACACTGGCTTCCTGTGTCTCAAAGAATTGATTTCAAAGTACTCTTGCTAGTTTATAAATCCCTTAACGGTTTAGGACCAAAATACATTTCTGATCTGCTACTACACTATGACCCCCCCAGACCTCTCAGGTCATCTGGGACAGGTCTGCTACTACACTATGACCCCCCCAGACCTCTCAGGTCATCTGGGACAGGCCTGCTACTACACTATGACCCCCCCCCAGACCTCTCAGGTCATCTGGGCAGGTCTACTACTACACTATGACCCCCACCAGACCTCTCAGGTCATCTGGGACAGGTCTGCTACTACACTATGACCCCCCCCAGACCTCTCAGGTCATCTGGGACAGGTCTACTACTACACTATGACCCCCCCAGACCTCTCCGGTCATCTGGGACAGGTCTACTACTACACTATGACCCCCCCAGACCTCTCAGGTCATCTGGGACAGGTCTGCTACTACACTATGACCCCCCAGACCTCTCAGGTCATCTGGGACAGGTCTGCTACTACACTATGACCCCCCAGACCTCTCAGGTCATCTGGGACAGGTCTACTACTACACTATGACCCCCCCCAGACCGCTCAGGTCATCTGGGACAGGTCTACTACTACACTATGACCCCCCAGACCTCTCAGGTCATCTGGGACAGGTCTACTACTACACTATGACCCCCCCAGACCTCTCGGGTCATCTGGGACAGGTCTGCTTTCTGTCCCCAGAGTCAGAACTAAACAGGGTGAAGCAGCTTTCAGTTTCTATGCTCCTCATATCTGGAATAAACTCCCAGAAACCTGTAGACCTGCTACTCTGTTCTTTTAAATCAAGGCTGAAGACCTTTCTTTTTGATGCTGCCTTTCTTTAAATTAATGCTCATTTCTTTAAATTTCTTATGCTGCACTGTAACTTTTATTCTTGTGTTTTGTGTCCTAATGTTTCTATTTTGTTTTTAACTGTCTATTCATGTGTTTTACAGGTTTTTAATGCTTATGATTTTTAACTGTTTGTACTTGTGTTTTATCTGTTTAACTGATTTTATGTAAAGCTCTTTGAATTGCCTTGTTGCTGAAATGTGCTGTGGAAATTATACTCAGGTATTGTGATTATTGTGAGAAATTGTACTCAGGTATTGTTATCATATTTAGACACTGTGAATGAACTTATGCATAAGTTAATGAAACAGAACTCATATCAGACATTGAATGAGGGAGAAAATGTACTGTTGCTTGGCATCCAGGTGGGGCGATACCCTGTTGGCAGAACATTACATTTACAAGTGAACCGGATGCAGTAAGACCAGAAAGCCACGTGTTCACTCACAATGGAGGCAAACAAAGGAAATCCCACAGGAAACAACCCGCAACACACGCACACACCCACACATGGCCGAAGATTGTAAAACAGGAAGTCGCACCCCACCCAGCCAATAGAATACAGTTGTTAAGACGATATGACCCGCCTTGTGATGCTTTTGACCAATAGGGCTCCTTAAGAGAACCCGTATATAAGGCAAGGGACGCCATTGTTTCAGGGCCTTTTTGTGAAACCTCTGAGCTAGTCATGTTCCATTGAGACCCGTGCACGTATTGATTGTCCGGAATGCATTGCTCTGTTTTATTAATAAATCGTTTTGGTATACTTAATCAAAGCTAGAGTGATTCCTTAGCTACTTGAGTCCCGACGTTTGGACCCTCCAAGTGGAATTCGCAACAAATTTTGGTAGCAGAGGATGGTTTTCGAGCAGTGGTTAAACTTAGGAATTCCACGGAATCAGGATTAGAAGTTGTTTAACTCCGGGTCCAGATTCCACGGACAGTCCACGTCTGCCGGAACGAGACAGAGGAGGCATTTTGTGCAAACCGCGAGGAATGGTCACAGGGAGCTCTCTAAAAAAGGGTAAGCTGAAACCTGTTTTCATCAAATTCAGCATATTGTATAATAGTATAAACCAAATTAAAGTGATCAGACCTCCGGGTGAGTAATTATGTAAAAAAAAAATATAGACTAAAATTATTAAGTGTTTTTGTGGACATAGAGCAATGCATTCCGTTTCTCTGTTGAATGAATGAAAGTGTGAGAGTAAGCATCTGGGATGCGTAGACGATTTTGAAGGATGCATGAGTTGATAAAATATGATTCCATAATTGTATGGAGCCACGCTGTGTGTTGAGGTTCGATAAACCTGTTAGTAGACTTGCTTAACCCTCATGTTGTCTCGGGTCAAATTTGACCCATTTTAAGTTTTTTTAACTTAGGAAAAACATTTAAAAATAAAGCGCCCACAACATTGAAAAAGTGAAAAGAAATTCATGGTTGACGGGAAGACAACACAAGGTTAATAGAATTACTAATTGGAGAAGGCCTGAAACGCGATAGCGGGCCAGTGTTCATAGGTGATTCCATTAGAGTTACTATACGCGAGGGATTCAAAACTTGCCGGTAGGAGTGATTGACCTACATGCCGAGGGAGGTCTCGGCGCGTACAGAGCCAGCGTTCACCATTTTGGAGTCTCGGTCCATAAGACTGAGTTCAGCGAATGAGATAATGACGATTCCATAAAATTCTTTGGAGCACGTGGTGTGAGTAATACGATAAACCGCAGTGTTACTGTGAGGGGAAGTTTGCAGCGCCCACGTGTCAGTGTTTGTCTTAGAGGAGAACCGGCCCATAAGGCAGTTCCAGAGGTGGTAGAGTAGCCAAAATTGTACTCAAGTAAAAGTACTGTTACTTCAGAGTAATATGACTCAAGTAAAGTAAAAGTAGTCATCCAAATATTACTTGAGTGAAAGTAAAAAGTACTTGACGAAAAACTACTCAAGTAGTGAGTAACTGTTGAGTAACGTCTGATTTATTTCTTAACACAAGCATCAATCAGACCGCCAAAGATAAAAATAATTATCTTTAGGCAAATTATAGTTCACCAATCAATAAAAAATTATTAATTACAAAATAGCTTACTTGAGAGACTTGTCACACCAAATTTGGATGGTACTGCATGTGTAAAACATACTGTATGTAACCTAAAAGAGTACAGTTTATTTTTCACTAATCTACTCAAGTAAAAGTAAAAGTATAGTGATTTAAAACTACTCCTAGAAGTACAATTTTTTTCAAAACTTACTCAAGTAAATGTAACGAGTAAATGTAACTCGTTACTACCCCCCTCTGGCAGTTCTCAGCGGATGTAGAGATAAGAGATTTGAAGCATCTGGGATGCGTAGACGATTCCAATTATTGGAGCTTTCTGTGGGTGTTTCGATAAACTTGTCGGTAGATTGATTCGCTGCAAGTCCTATACTGATGAGGGAAGACCGCAGCACAGCGAGCCAGTGTTCGTTGTGGTGGTTTCATCAATAAGGTGAGTCACCACGTGTTGAAAAAGTAATGTATTTGTATGTATTTGTCAGAGATAAATTGTAAAAGTTTGGAAAAGACTGATTAAGCCCGAGTGAAGCGTTGATAATTGACCAAGCCTCTGGTCCGTCTGTGGTGCTGCTGTTGAAGACGTAGGTTAAAATTACACGTAAAAATACTGTTGAATCTTTGTGGTTATTGAAAAGTAGAGAAAATTGGAGGGAAAAAAGAGAGGGAAAAGAGAAAAAGGGAGGGGGTGTCAGAGGAATTTGGCAGTGAGAAGTGAAAAGGGAGAGACAGCCTACAAGCGGGTGATAAGGGGGCTGTTTGATTAGAGGCATTGAGAGTGAAAGGGAGAGACAATGGCAACATTTTATGGAGAAAAGCTGGTACGGCATTAGGTAAGGTGATAGAAAAGGGGGAAAAGATTAATAACAGCATGGGAGAAGGCTGTTGGATACCTGTGAAAGGAGTGCCAACTTTCAACGATTCTACAAATAACTGACTATCAAATCAATGTTTAAACTATGCAAGCGAGCTGAAAAAGAAGAAGAAGGAGGCATATTCCGCTTCACTAGGCCAAACGAGCTGCCAGAAAAGAGGAAGAGGAGTGTCATGCCCTGGCCCTCCGCCTAGTGGCCACCATGTCAAATCAACTGTACCCCCAAATAACAGCAGAAGATACCCATCCCAATAAAACTCAGAAAAAATAGATTATACCCAGAATGACAACTTCACCAACCACCCCACCTCCTCCATACACCTTGAGAGAACCATCACAAGACCAGACAAAGCACAACCATTCACCCACGTGACACAAGCCCCAATGGTCCAGGACCCCCGAAGCCGTCTAGGCTATGCCCAGATGATGGCCCCCACCACAAGTTCCCTGGCCCCCTCAACCACACCGCCCTGGCCACCACAGGTACAATCTACCCAGTGGCAAACACCCTGGCCAATAGAGGAAGAGGAGGAAGAGACCGAGGCCCCCCTAGAGGCAGGGGCGGAGAGGACCTGCACAAGGAGGAACCACATATTACTGCTACAACTGTGGACAACCCGGACATTATGCAGGGACTGCCAGACACACCGCAGCCCGAAGAGAGCGAACTTTGGGCCACAGGCAGCAGCCCCGCAATCTCAACAACCGCCACAGCCGTGCCCGCCCACTGTTGCTAACCAAGCCCTGGCACAGTGGATGACCCAGCAGGGGTATCACCCACCACCACACTGACTCTCTGACAACAACGCACCACTCACTTCCCCTTGAGTGCCGAGCCCCTCATCACCGACAATCAATGGACACAGTTATATCATGTTGGCTGATACTGGCGCCACCTTTTCATGTGTAATTCAGGGTCTCTTCTCTCTCTCCAACAGACTCAATCCTTAAAGGGGTCACAGGCAAACCTCTAGACCAGTCCTTTACGGACCACTCACAGTCCATACCAACAACAGCAGGTTCTCCACTCCTTCCTTGTCTCCCTCCTGCCCAGTTTAAGCTACTCAGGAGGGACTTAGTGTGCAGTTTGGATGGATGACTCCCAGGGGACCCACATCTCATTAGAAGTGCCGCCCTCATCCACACTCAAGACCCTGTGAGCTCATGCGCTGACAACCCCGCCACCATTCCCCTGCCCCAGATGTTTTATTGGCTCCGACGATGTCACCATTCCAGCAGTGCACCCGGTTCCTGATCCTCATGTTGCCCTCACCACGCCGATGGGCTCTTTCCCGTTCCAACAGCCTGTTTCCAGACATCAGTAGAGATTTTGGTAATGGTAGACAGATTTTCTAGGTGGTAAAGCTATCCCCAGCTAGACATGAAGAGGAAAGACTGTAGTAAATGGTTAAAACTGAACTGATAC
>NW_022602573.1:0-40489 GCF_008692095.1 Etheostoma spectabile | reverse complement strand
TTGTTTTGCAGAAAAATGTCGCTGTTGTGTCTTGAAATGATTTAGGTGACCTCAGGAATTGGGCCTGGGAGTTTAGTAAAAAGCTTTTCATCCACTGTTTACGTACAGCAACCTCTTTTTACCTCAGTCAGTAAAAGTGCATCTTCACATTGTCGATCATGCTTGGAGACTAACATCCTAAAATGAAGGAAATTATTGAATCATTGTGCAGCAGAAACCACAACATTTGAAATTAAAACGGAGTTTGTAGTTTACACCGCTGATCTGCTGCCTGGCTTCATCTCAGGTTTATGACAAAAATTATATGAGATGAACTACACTCAGATGCCAGTTTATGAGGCGCATCCCTTTACATCCATGACAGAACACTAAATAGTGAAAACAATTAGTTGATTAATTGATAACTGACATGAATTAAACACCAATAAATATTTCAAATTCCAGCTTCTCAATTATAATGATTTGCTACTTTTCGTTTTATTTTGTTTTTATGCCACAATTACAACTAACAGTTATAACAATTTATAACAAACAATAAATTGATTAATACAAAAATGGTAGATTATTCAATAAGTTGCAGCCCTTATTAGACACACATCTTGGTATAACGCAATACAATTCAAGTGCACACAAACGAAGCCCCAAATTGACTAAAAAGTGGAATCAACACTCTCCAATATGAAGGTAGGATCCTTTTGCATGGCTGCTGTATTAGACTGCATACCTAATACACTGGTAACTAAGTGTATTTTGACAATATACTGTATATTACAATGTATTTTGGTATAGTGACAATTAAGTGTACAAACAAAGCAGATACAAACATAGAAATAAGATGCCATACCCAGCCAAAGAAGTCATCAGCTCGTCCATGTTCCATCCAGTTTTGGCACTGCACTCATAAAACAAAGCTTGGTGCTGCTATATAAACCAGAGAGTAAAAAAACAACAACATTTTAATACATTATTTCAGAGACACTGATCCGTCCTTAGCAGTGTGAGTAAATCACTGCGGGAAAGCAGTTTGAGTATTTGAGTGTGCCTGACTCTGCTAGTCTCTGCCCCTCGTTGGTTGTCACGTCTCTGCTGTGACTGTCTGCCAAGTCCAGCTTGTTTGCCAGCAGCATCAGTACCGCACCTTCACACATCTTCTCCTGGTGCAAACAAAAAAGACCTATTATGTGTTGACAACTAAATCAAAAAACACATCAATGGTAAGGTAAGCTACTACATTATCCACACAGACATCAAAGAAAATGCATGTGTATCAAATGGGGGCAGCTGTTTTGCATGTTTTTCAATCCATGACATCTCCACCTGCTCACCTTCACAGAGTCAATCCACCCTCTCACAGCGGCAAAAGAGGAGGATTGAGTTATGTCATACATGGCAAGGATACCGTCGGCTTTTCGATAGTACTGCTCAGTGATGCTGCGAAACCTAAACAATGAAAGGAAGAAAAAACAAAAAACAATGACCCCCAAAACGCTAAACTGAGTTATTATTAGGTGGCAAGAAAAAAAAAGATCTATAGCTCAATTGTATAATGTCAAATATCTAAGGTTGCAGAAAAGCTCATGGCTGGTAAACGTGTTTTACATCTGACCTCTCCTGTCCTGCAGTGTCCCAAAGCTGCAGGGTGATGGTGGGTGGAGCCCAGAGTTAAAGTCTTCATCTGGAAATCTAACCTATTAGCAACAGAGACCCAGGGTGTCATACTTTACTTACAGTGGCAAGAATAAGGTTACATACCCATACTATAGTTGATTAAAAAGAAGAATAAAAAAATGATCTTAATGCCTTAATTCAAAACATTTTTACATAATTAACATAATTAGGACTCCATTTTCTTTGTGAATGAATATGTATTGTAAATAAACAAATGTTCTTTCTTAAATACAGGCGACATAAGTATACACACCTATGTCAAATTCCCATAGAGGCAAGCACATTTTAATTTTTAAAAGCTAGTTATTTCTATTGGCCTTTGTAATTAAAATAACCCATATCATCACATAACCTTCACCATACCTAGAGATTGACATGGTTTTATTTCAGTAGCTTGATAGCAGGTTTGACTTGCATTGAGAGATGATCTTATGGAAAGTTCCCCATGCCTATCTGTATGTGTGGTGAAGGGTATGTGATGATGTGGGGCTATTTAATTACAAGGCCAAGGAAACTTTATCAGGATGCATAGTATCCTGGATCTATGAAATAACTGGCTTTTAAAATAAAAATGGGCCTGACTCTATGGAATTTAACATAGGGGTGTGTGTACAGTGGTGTGAAAAAGTGTTTGCCCCCTTCCTCATTTCCTGTTCCTTTGCATGTTTGTCACAATTGTGTTTCGGAACATCAAACCAATTTAAACAATAATCAAGGACAACACAAGTAAACACAAAATCCAATTTGTAAATGAAGGTGTTTATTATTAAAAGGTGAAAAAAATCCAAACATCAGGCCCTGTGTGAAAAAGTGATTGCCCCCTAAACCTAATAACTGGTTGGGCCACCCTTAGCAGCAGCAACTGCAAAAAGCGTTTGCGATAACGTGCAATGGATGGCTTTTACAGCATCCTGGGGAATTTGGCACTCATCTCCTTTGCAGAATTGTCCTAATTCAGTTACATTAGAGGGTTTTCGAGCATGAACGACCTTTTTAAGGTCATACCACAACATCTCAATAGGATTCAGGTCAGGACTTTGGCTAGGCCACTCCAAAGTCTTCATTTTGTTTTTCTTCAGCCATTCGGTGGTGGACTTGCTGGTGTGTTTAGGATCATTGTCCTGCTGCAGAACCCAAGTTCGTTCCAGCTTGAGTACACGAACAGATGGTCGGACATTCTCCTTCAGGATCTCTTGGTAGACAGCAGAATCATAGTTCCTTTATCACGGCAAGTCTTCCAGGTCCTGAAGCAGCAAAACAGCCCCAGACCATCACACTACCACACCATATTTTACTGTTGGTATAATGTTCTTTTATGAAATGCAGTGTTCCTTCTACGCCAGATATACTTGGACACACACCTTCCAAAGAGTTCCACTTTTGTCTCATCGGTCCACAGAATGTTGTCCCAAAAGTCTTGGGATCATCAAGATGTGTTGTGGAGAAATTGAGACGAGCTTTGATGTTCTTTTTGCTCAGCAGTGGTTTTCTTCTTGGAACTCTGCCATGCAGGCCATTTTTGCCCAGTCTTTTCCGGATGGTGGAGGCATGAACGCTGACCTTAACTGAGGCAAGTGAGGCCTGCAGTTCTTTGGACGTTGTTGTGGGGTCTTTTGTGACCTCTTGGATGAGTCGTCGCTGCGCTCTTGGGGTAATTTTGGGCGGCCGGCCACTCCTGGGAAGGTTCACCACTGTTCCATGTCTTCGCCATTTGTGGATAATGGCTCTCACTGTGGTTCGCTGGATTCCCAAAGCTTTGGAAATGGCTTTATAACCCTTCCAGACTGATAGATCTCATTACTTTCTTTCTCAATTGTTCCTGAATTTCTTGGGTCTCGGCATGATGTGTAGCTTTTAAGGATCTTCTGGTGGACCTTACTGTGTCAAGCAGCTCCTATTAAGTGATGCCTTGATTGTGAACAGGTGTGGCAATAATCAGGCCTGGGTGTGGCTAGAGAAATTGAACTCAGGTGTGGACAACCACAGTTATAGTATGTTTTAACAAGGGGGCAATCACTTTTTCACACAGGGCCATGATGGTTTGGATTTTTTTTCACCTTTAATAATAAACACCTTCATTTACAAATTGCATTTTGTGTTTACTTGTGTTGTCCTTGACTATTGTTTAAATTGGTTTGATGTTCCGAAACACGTAAGTGTGACAAACATGCAAAGGAACAGGAAATGAGGAAGGGGGCAAACACTTTTTCACACCACTGTACATATGTCCCCTGTATTTTAAGGAAAACATTTATTAATTTACAATACATTATTCATTCACAAAGAAAATTGGTGTCCTTAAAGGTTAGATTTTCCTATTTTTTTTTTAATTAAGGCATTAAGATCAATTTCCAAAAGATGTTTTTTTATTCCTTTTCAATCAACTTTAGCACAAGTGTGTAAACTTATTCAAACCACTGTATATATACACTTTTATTCATTTAAGCATTTCAAGCATCCTTGTAAAAGAGTGAATTAAAGAAAAGCTTACCCACTGTTGCGCTCATTTTACTGTAGAAATGTCCTGTGCAGTAGTGCTGGATGAAGGAGCTCTTACCCACCCCTGTTGTTACCCAGGAATACCACCTTGAACACTCGCTGAGGACTGACAATTGTACTCTAAATTTAAGTAAAGGGACCACACTTAACATTGTCACATCAATGTCATTTCTTCTTTGCTTTTAAGAGGATGCACATTAATCTGTGCTTCATCATTTCTGTGCAGAGTACAAAAACCTCAGCGTATCATCTCATTAAAAGGTCTCCAGTTGTTATATAACTGTTATATAATTAATGTATTTGTAGGTTTATATGTTCCCTACCTGCGTTTGCACTTGCTCAACGTTTTCACACCTGACTTTACATGACAGTGGGTGTCTCTTGGAGGAATTTGTCACCTCTGTGTCTTTATCCTGCTCCAACTCATCGGATGAGCTCAGCTGTCTTCAGAATCAATGAATACACACAATTAGTTGCTGCCCCGGGCAATCTGCCTCGCATTACTGCACATAGGATAAATGTGATGTTAGTCATACAAACCTTTTCAATGGCTTGTCCTGCAGTAAGTAGTTACCTATGATTGACCCTTTCTTCTGCAAAGGCTTTGTGACATTTGGATTCTAAAAGGTTTTTGTGGAAAGTGAGGCAGAAGAAATGAATATTATTAAGATTTTTATGTTTTTTAAAGTATAAATAGACATGCTATTGTAGGCTTCCAAGGAACATTTAGTAACAATGAGTTCTCTGTAGGAATAATAATTCTGCTTCACACACCGGCAGATTAAATATGTTTAAAAGCAAGTATTCAGCTCAATGGTGACATTTATTCTGCTGCAACAAGTTTAACATCATGATATATCAGTAAATACACTTGATTATTAAGTATATGGCAATACAAAAGTACAAGCAATGTCATTCTTGTTCATTGTGTTATTGTAAATATGTTGTATTCTTTGTGAATTATTTGTTCAGAAACTTGGATCATGATTGTTGTTAAAAAAAAAAACAGTTAACAGCTTCGGCAAATGTCATAAATTTAAGAATGTAGATGGGATAAAGGACCCCTGCTAGTTCATCTTCATAAAGAGTGCATTATACAGCCCTATTAATGAACATATTAAACACTCTTTCCTTTAAATTGGCACAGGTAGAATAAATGTCTTTTCAACAAAATCCTTCACTTCACTGACCACATCAACAAGAGGGGAAATATGGCTGACATTGCAAAAATTCCAAATGGGGTCAATGAACACACGGTTAATCAATAAGCAAACAATAACAGCTGCCCATATAAATATTATCGTCCAGAGGATGGAATGAAGCATTAAGCCATTCAAGACTTAGTTTAGGTCGGATAAATCTGCTGAGTCCACGGGGTACAAAGGTCTTCACTGAGGTAATAAGTTAAAGGCAGAGTTGGAAGGACAGAGCGTCTGGGACTAACCCTCTTCTGAGACTGTTGGGCATCTTTCTCGTCTCGCAGCCTTTTGTTCATATCCCTGACACAAAGAGAGAAAATCACTTAGAAGCAACATCACACTGGCGGAGGTTTAGAGTGGTGAAACGTGATGGACACAGCAGACAGCAGCTGTGTGGACTTACCTCAATAGCTCCAGCTGTCTCAAGAGACTGTCCTTCTCTTTCTGCATGTTCCTTGACACCTTCATCACGTTTCTACAGCGAAGCAAACACATTGGCAAAGAATGTTCTATATTCTTCGTATTGTTAACAAATCCCAAGAGAAGCCCCAAACCAACAATTAATTGATCCTTTTAAATACCGCATATTTAGCCAAAGCCTGATTTAAATTATTAATTTGTGACAACAAAAAAAAATCAATGAGTCTCACTGTTGCTCTGGGCAACATGTTCCTTCATTATGATAAATAATTATATAGGACAGCTGAAGACAGAAGAGGCGGAAAGGACCCGATGGCGTCCTACCAGGTGACCTACCCAGGCGCCCCTGCAGATAGTTTGACTGGCATTGGAACGAGATCAGATGACTCGTGTGTTTGTTAAGTTTTTGTTTTTCTTATAGCAAAGCAGTCAAGCATTGTCTGTTTCGTGAAGTGCTATTGAAATAAAATGACCAAAACTATTATTATTATGGTAACAAAAGTATTTTCAGCCATAACACAAGGAGAGACAGTGTATTGATGAGATGCATGAGGGACATTCGTGCACTTTCTTGTCTTCTTGTGCTGTTAGCCTCTCACCTCTGTCTGGCCACTTGTTCCTGGGCAGTGCTGAGCTGCAGCAGGCTGAGCTGACCCAGAGCGGCCTGCAGCTGCTCTCTGCTGCTCTCCACCTGCTCCTGTAATTGGGCGTTGAGGCTCCGCAGCTGCTGGTTCTGCTCCTTAATGTTTGCCTGTTCACAGCTCAGCTGCCGGATTCTGATCTCCAGCTTTGGACAAAGACAGGTCCTGTTGATTCACTCATTAGACTAAAACTCTTCAAATAATATAATAAAATAATAAATAACATTAGCACTATTTGGACACCTACCTCTTTCTGTTGGGTCAGTGTATTCTCCAACTCTTGCTCCTGCATCTTCAGCTCCTCCTCAAGTTGTTGCCCTCTCTGCTTCTGTTCAATACTGTCCTTGATTTTACAATAAATTAATTCAAAGCTATTATAAGGATCACTTTTGTTAATTAAATGGCGCAAAGGCTGGACTAAACAGCACGTCTGTACCTGAGACAGGCGTTTCTCTCTCTCCTCTCTGATTTGGTTCTCCATTTCTTCATATATGGACCGAACTACCTGATCATGTTCACTCTCTCGTCTAAAACAGAAAGAAATTAAAGTTGAATGATTTTAGGAAACTCAACACAATCTGAATACTCACACTTAAATAGGGCACAATGAGTTGTTTAATGTGCAGAGGACAGTGGAAGGAGGCTGGGACCTGCGTAGAGCTTGTTCCAGACTATCTCTTTCTCTGATGGAGTCCTGTAAATGGGACACTGCATGGATCAGGATGCCTTCAAGGACACTCAGCAGCTCTGGTCTGTCTCTCTGGAGTTCACACCACAGAGAAGAGAGCTCCTGCTGACTGACACACAACACACAACTGTTAAAGCACCTGATGATATCTAACCTTAACAACACAACATCACTCAATTACATTACAAAAGATGCTGGGTTTTAATGAATGTGATTGTATATGTCCAGTATCTGTGCATCAAGCATCTCAATCCTTTGATTCCTGCAAAAGTTATCCAGCTCAAAGATTTGCATTGTTTGCAACACTTACTAGTAAATTATTTGCCATGTAGAGATATCACTTCTACCAAAAATATAATTTATGAGGTTAGTGATGTTGGACTGCTATTATTTTGAACACAGCTGTATGGGATGGACAAAAAAGTAGAAACACCTGTCAGAAGAATGCAATACAATTCAAACTGCAGCCTCCAAAGTTACCATAAAGCTGAATGAAAACTTTGTATATACAATATTTTATTATTATTATTATTATTATTATTCAAGAAAGTAATTTTTTACATTTGTTGTTTAAGAGAGAAGAACAAAGACACACTGTGTATAATACAATATATTTTGTATATACAAAGTTTTCATTCAGCTTTATGGTAACTTTGGAAGCTGCAGTTTGAATTGTATTGCATTCATCTGACTGGTGTTTCTACTTTTTTGTCCATCCCATACAGCTGTGTTCAAAAGAATAGCAGTCCAACATTACTAACCTCAAAAATCATATTTTGGTAGAAGTGATATTTCTACATGGCAAATAATTTACTAGTAAGTGTTGTAGAGTCATAGAAAACCAACAGACCCAACAGTCATGACATGCATGCTGCTCATTCGGTGTAACTGAATCTGCAATTGAAAGGGGCATGTTTAAAATATAGCAGTGTTGTGTTCAATTGGTGAGGTGATTGATTCTGTGAAGAAACAGGTGTCAATTATGGCCCATATTTAAGGAAGGAAGGAAGCAAATGTTGTGCATGCTGGTTAAAGTGCATTTCACACTAAAATACTCAGCAAATGGGTTGTTCCAGACATTGCTCTGAGAAACAGCGGACTTTGATTAAAAAGTTGATTGGAGAGGGGTAAACATTCAAAGAAATGCAGAAAATTAGGCTTAGCCAATGTGCTTATTGCTTAGCTAAAATTATTTATAATGCCTTGAAATGGCATCCAAAGCCTAAACGATGTGGGAAAAAACGGTCAACTACCATTTGAATGGTTTGAAAAACAGCCAAAATGACAAAAGGCTCAACCAATGATCAGCTCCAGGAAAATCAAAGAAGACTTAAAGTTACCTGTGGGTACTGTTACGATCAGAAGAAGGCTATGTGAAGCAAAGCTATCAGCTAGATCCCCCGGAAAGTCCCATTGCTGAAAAAAAGACATGTACTGAATAGGTTGAAAATTGCCAAAGGACAAACTGACTGGCCAAAGGAGAAATGGCGCAACATTCTGTTGACTGATGAGAGCAAAATTGTTTTTTTTGGGTCTAGGGGCCGCAGACAGTTTGTCCGACAACCCCCATGCACGAAATTCAAGCCACAGTACACTGTGAAGACAGTAAAGGATGGTGGTGCAAAAATCATGTTATGGGGATGTTCCTCATACTGTGGTGTTGGGCCTATTTATCCCATACCAGGGATCAATACATCAAAATACTTGAAGAGGTCATGTTGCCTTATGCTGAAGAGGAAATACCTTTGAAATGGGTCTTTCAACAAGACAATGACTCAAAACACACCAGTAAGCGAGCAAAGTCTTGGTTCCAGATGAACAAGATTGATGTTGTGAAGTGGCCAGCCCAATCCCTGGACCTCAGTCCCATAGAACACTTGTGGGGTGACATCATAAATGCTGTTTCTGAGGCAAAACCCAGTAATGCAGAGGAATTGTGGAATGTAGTTCAATGGTTCTGGGCTGGAATACCTGTTCACAGGTGCCAGAATTTGGGTTGACTCTATGCAACACAGATGTGAAGCAGTTCTCAGAAATAATGGTAATACAGCTAAATATTAGTGCAGTGATTTAAAGTAAAGCAAACGCCTTGAGCCATTTTTCAGTTTATACAGTATATGTTTCAGTTTGTAAAGAAAAGTGCAAATACTTCTATATTTTGAACAGCCTTATATTCCTTTTTCTTCACTTTCTGTAAAGGTATAGCACAAACTTGATCAATTTTGGTCATGTTTTGATTTGGAATGGAATGTGCATTGATATTATGGAATAAAAAGCTATTCTAAGGACTTTTTTTAAAACACACTGCTATTATTCTGAACACAACTGTATATAACAATGAAGGTATGCTAAATAAAAGAAACACCTCTATATTAGACTACATTCATTTGAGCCAAGTGTATCCAATAAACTCAGTGTAGATGGTACTATATTGTTGCTACTGTAGAAGTCCTTTTTGGGATTCAATGGCAAGGAATCAATGACAGTGATCTTACTCTTTGAAGAGTTTGTCTGCTCCCAGCTCCATCAGTATGTTTACAAATCTAAGTACAGGTGGTTCCTGGGACCTGTCCACATGGTCCGTATCCTCCTCCGCTTCGTCTTGGCTCAGCTCAGTCATTTCCTCCAGCCCCACAAACTCACCTGCACCCCAGGCAGAGAGAGGATTTGGTTTACCCCTCATGTTGTTCTCGGGTCAATTTTACATATTTAAAAACAAAAACGATATCAGAAAATATGGGACGTCAAAAATAAGCGCCACAACTGTGAAAAATAACAAAATGTTAAAATAAAGCAACAAAAAAACAATTAAAAACACCGGATGAAGAAAATGTGTTAAAAAAAGTTAAAACAAAACATAAAAAGTAAAAAAAAAAAAAACTTTTTAAAACGCGTATAAAAATTGAAATAGGGACAACAAAAGTGTTTTTTTCATTGTTGACGGGAAGACAACACAAGGGTTAAAGTGAGTGACATTTATGAATAAACAGAAGTTCTCCCCATAGACAACATAATGAATAGTGGCATCAGATCACTCAAAACACTACACTTACAAAAATGCACCACATGAAAATAATTAACAGCCTTTTATGCACTTTTTGCCCAATAAAAGCACAAGGTGCATATTGTCACATGATCTGGGAGTGCACTCCCATTGGTCAGTTCTGGAACAATATTGCATGCAAAATTTTCGCCTTGATTAATGTTACTGTGCCTGCTACTATCAATGTTTTGATCCTGAATAACCTGTCAGCCTTTCAGCTCTCTAGAACACAAAAAACGTGTTTGATGGACTCACAGCTGCAAAATAAATGATAGCCCGTTGGAAACCACCACATGACCTGTCTATATACAGTACAAGTTTGGACACACCTTCTCATTCAATGTGTGTCCTTTATTTTCATGACTATTTACATTATAGATTCTCACTGAAGGCATCAAAACTAGGAATGAATACATGTGGAAAAATGTTCTTAACAAAAAAATGTGAAATAACGGAAAACATGACTTATATTCTAGTTTCTTCAAAGTAGCCACCCTTTGCTCTGATTACTGCTTTGACTGTTGGGAAACCATTTCAGGTGACTACCTCTTGAAGCTCATCAAGAGAATGCCAAGAGTGCGCAAAGCAGTTATCAGAGCAAAGGGTGGCTACTTTGAAGTAACTACAATATAAGACACGTTTTCAGTTATTTCACACTTTTTTGTTAAGTACATGATTCCACATGTATTCCTTCATAGTTTTGATGCCTTCAGTGAGAATCTACAATGTAAATAGTCATGAAAATAAAGAAAACACATTGATTGAGAAGGTGTTTCCAAACTTTTGGCCTGTACTGTATATAAAAATTTGATCACAAAAAAAACACTACACTTACCAAGTCCTGTACTGAACTCAGCAGGAGTAAGGAATCCATTGGTTTCCCGGTCCAGACTCTCAAACACTGTCTCCAGCTCTTCAGGAGACAGCGGCAACTCCACTTGTAGCCTCTGAACAGATAAAGATAGAAAGTTCAAGACTCCACAATCAGCCTAAACTTTGTTATTCTACCACATAGGCTGCTCACCTGCATATCCCGCTTTGTGATGAACCCTTTCCCTTCTTTGTCACACAGCACAAACAACTCCTTCGCCTTGCCCATGGTCTCTGCCAGCGGGCTTCCTGACACTGCCTCTCTGGCTCTGGGTGAAGTCAGTGGACTACGTGTACCACAGCCTGGCCTTGGGCTCCCAGCTGATCGGCCCCGCGATCTGGGGCTCACTGGTACTGCCTCACCACTGCCTTGACCCACCAGCACTTCGCCATCATTCAGCCACTTAGACATTACTGCAGAGAGGCCGGCAAGTATGGGTGGGGAGTTGCTGTGTGTTTCATTACATCTTATATACTTGTCGACGTCTCAGTATGTCATTTGGTATTAAATGCTTCACTTTACTTGTTTGGGAGTCATGAAAAGTAGAGCTGAAACGTGAAACATGACAAATAATCTGCAATTATTTTGATAATCGAGTCAGTGATGTTTTTAAACCATAAATAGTGAAAATATGCCAACCATTCTCTGGTTCCAGCTTCTCAAATGAGAGAATGCCCTAATTTTCTTTGTCATATAGTCTACTGAATCATTGTACACTCAATTTCTTTGAATTTTTGACTTTTGGTCAAACAAAAAAAAGATATTTAAAGACATCACTGTGGACTGTACAGTATAAGCACGTTTATCCTCATGTTGACAACTATTGCAAACTGCATGATTGCAGTTTTGTCAATAATGCAAGATCATTATTAGTTACAGCCCTAATGAGATGTCTCAGTTTTCATCAGCCTATTACCAGTCGGAGTCATAGTCAGAGACATTTGCTTTAACTTTCATGATGAACCAGAATGAATTAAAATACACTTCAGGTTCGCTCTTAGTGGTGCAAGATATGAGAAGCTGGCCCTATAGGTCCTCCCTTGTCAAACATGAGGTGCAGAACAAACTAAGCTGTGACTGTACACATTATCTACAGCTGCTGTGATCAGCTGTTAGATGAGGTAAACTTAAATAAATTTGATGCTGCCTCTGCTAGTAGCGCCCATGACTTTGCACCAGGATGTTTCCAGGGTAAAAAACAGGATGGTGTCATGTGAAAAGAGTTTCTGTGTACTCGAAGGGGAGGGCGGATAACCAGGGGAGAGGAGATGCAAATCAAACATTTGCAGTTGTTTGCATTTTCAGAAATACCACGATTGCAAACACATTTTACTACTGGGAAAATATGCCTCAATATCATGAACATTCATAAAGCAGTGATTTATGACATATACAACAAGCATCACACATAATAAGTCTTAAGGTTAGACGGCATTTCTATAACACAGGTAGACAGGAATTAAGGATGGAACTAAATCAAATAGTTAAATTCAAATAGAATTAGAAAAAAAGATATTTCTGGATGACGAATTCTGTGTCAGTGTTAAATAAAATATTACTCTCCTTCTTCCTATCACTCCTGTCATGCAATCTATGATCATAAAACCAATACCTAAAAAACACAACATCGCTGATAATAGCTAGAAAGCTTCTTGCTGATGATCAATAAAGATCAAAACTTCCTTATAACATACGAGATATGCTGGGATAGCAGATAAGAAACTATGTAAAAATTATATGTTCTGTATGTCAGTTGGCCAACAGCCACGCCAAAGGTCAAATAAACTCTTACACACCTAGCTAACACAACACACACTATAGCAAGGTCGGTGTGTGAAACAATGTGAAGTCAGGGAAAGTAAATGTACCAAGTGTACATCATGTTATAGGCTACGAAACTGTCACTTCAACTTAAAAAATACTTACACTTTCTGCGTCAACATAAGTTTATCTAAATATGAACATACGGTATGCTGCTTGAAAAACCTGTGACAGCTCTGATGATAAAACAGTAAATTAAGTTAAATAGGCAAATGTGAAATGCAGGTTGGCTAGACTGAAACTCAGCTCGGAAACCGCCAGTTACATGCGACCACTGTTGGAGCCTTGTAGCTAGCTTAGGTAAACCAAGCCAAGAGCATTAAGCTAAGTAATGTAATGTTACATTTATTATTAAAAAAGAAAAGGACCCCACACAACAGTTAGCTGGTCCGTTGTTAATGCACCACAGCGGGGAGCATGAACATAAACGCTGTCTTAATATCTGTGCACAACTTACATTACTATATTTTTATATCAGCGAAGTTGTAGAAACTTTGACTACTCACCTCCAGTGTACTGGACGCAGGTGTCCACAACCACATGAGTCAGCTCATAAAGTAACTTACCGCGGGGGGGCAGTGAGCACCGTGTATGGTGGAAGTTAACCGTAATGTTTGATGTTGCCCGCGAAATGAAGGCGCACACACACTTTTCCTACAATTGTTTTCACTTCCAGGCAGCAGCTACTTTCAGTAACCTTCTTTAACTGTCTAACGCTAAGTCAATAACATTTAGGAAATACAAGGGCCACTACAATCACTACAACGACGAACTATACCGTAATCTCCATAGTTTTGAGGAATATTCCTAGAACCTATACATTTGCTATTACGGTAAGAAGGAGCGTTACCATGGAATTTACGGAAATACATGCTGAAAAGCAGCAGCGGAGGCTCCAAGTGGGTAGCATTGTTTGCCGATAAAAGTAGAATATGAGCAATTTAGGAGTTTGTTTTGGCTCTGGGTGACGTATTTTTTTCGTTACATGTTTTTTGGTAAGTGGGTGTTATATGGTATTTGTGAAGCCGATTTAAAACGTTACAACACTGTTGTGATGGTTGTAGCAATCGTGACTGGCTGGAGTTCCTCGAAGTGAAAATCCGAGTTGTGCCACTGCCATCAGAGTATGTTGTGGAAATTAGATTGTGAAACAGTTAGTAGTAGGCTTACTCTACTATCTGTCTCCAGAATTAGCTATCTAAAGCCAGCGCCAAACAGGCTAAGGATGCTTTGACTTGGGTAGATTAGATGCCTATGAAGGAAGGGAGTGTGTTATCAGAACAAGAGACAGTGGTGTCCGTATTAATCTCTAATCCCAGTTTTGACGTTTCCATTAGGTGTAGTGCTAAATCTGCGACAGACGACAAGATACGCAACTCTTCTCCGCACTGGAGATGGATGCAGGGCAAAGATATGAGTTGTGAATATGCTTCGGAGGAGAAAAAAATCACAATGCTTTTTCTTCCAACTATACGATAACGTCTCTGTTGTTTCACAGCTTTTCTGTTCTTCCTAGCAGGAAATGCAGCAGACGAGCAGACTTTCCACATCAAGGATGTCAACATGCAGAATATGAAAATATCCTGATATTTTGAACTACCTGCAATCTTCACCAATATACTTTTCTCCTAAAGGACAACATGAACAGAAGGACACACTGTAGTGAAGACAACCTAAAGCAATAGAACATTTAAAGGGAAAAAAAAGGAAATGGACAATTTATGAAGATGGTACTGTCTGCCTGCTTCTAGACCTGTGCAGTGTTGTACTCCGGTTTGTACAGTAAATCTAGACCAAATAGACTTGTATTGCCACCATTAAGTACCAGCATATTGCAAGTGTAAAGAAAAACAGCCAGAAGCAAGGAGTGAATAGACTGTGAAGCTTTGTGGTTTGCAGAATCCGCCCCTGAAGATGCTCCAGACTAGTAACTACTCCCTGGTGCTGCTGATCCAGCTGACACTGTTGGCCTATGACCTCTTCGTCAACTCCTTCAGTGAACTCCTGAGGGCAGCGCCTGTCATCCAACTAGTGCTTTTCATGTGAGTCACTGAACTGTATGCATGCTGATATGATTATTGATTTAACATCAGTCAATTATTGTCCGACCAGAAACAACAGGACAATTGATCTCCTGTATGCTAATGTGAGGGATGCATACAGAGCGACTCCCCTCCCCCCACTGGGGAAGTCTGATCACAACCTGGTTCATCTACAGCCACTGTACACCCCCCTGGTCCAAAAACAGCCGGTGACAACTCGCAACAGCAGGAGGTGGTCCCTGAGATGGAAAGTGCCCTGAGAGACTGCTACAACACCACAGACTGGGATGTGCTGATCGACCCGCATGGTGAGGACATAGAGGGGATGACACACTGTCTGACGGACTACCTGAACTTTTGTGCAGACGTGGTCTCCCCTATCAAGACCGTCCGATGTTACCCTAACAACAAGCCATGGGTAACACAGGAGGTCAAGGCTGTCCTCAACAAGAAGAAGGCTGCCTTCAGGAGCAGGGACAGGGAAGCCATGAAGGCAGCACAGCGGGAGGTGAAACATTGTGTGAGGGAAGCTAAGGACAGCTACAGGAGGAAGGTGGAGCAGAAGCTGAGGGAAAACAACATGAGGGAGGTCTGGGAAGGTGTGAGGACCATCACAGGTCACAACACAAGACCAGAACAACAGGGGGGACAATGGAGAGGGCCAAGGAGCTGAATAACTTTTTCAACAGGTTTAACCAGCCCTTGCCCCCCCTGCCCCCACCCTCACCCAGCAATGTTCCCTTCCCTCCACACACCTCCCCCCTGACACCACCACATCCCAGTCTACACACCTCCCCCCCAGCACCACAATAATACCCCCTCCTCCTCCTCAATACAATCCCCGCCCCACATCACCACGGACCAGGTCAGAGAGCAGCTGAGGAAGCTCCGGCCCAGGAAAGCAGCAGGCCCGGATAAAGTGTGTCCGAGACTGCTGAGACCTGCGCAGCAGAACTGGGGGAGCCGCTCCAACGGATCTTCAACTTAGCTGCAGCTAGGGAGAGTGCCCACCCTTTGGAAGACATCCTGCATCGTTCCGGTTCCAAGAAGAACAGGCCCAGCGAGCTGAATGACTTCCGACCGGTGGCGCTCACTTCACACCTGATGAAGACGTTGGAGCGGCTCTTCCTCAGCCTCCTCAGACCCCAGGTACAGCACGCCCAGGACCTCCTGCAGTTTGCGTACCAGCCAGATGTTGGTGTGGAGGACGCCATCCTCTACCTGTTACACCGGGTCCACTCCCATCTGGAAGGGGAATGGCACAGTGAGGGTCCTCTTCTTGGACTTCTCCAGTGCCTTTAATACCATCCGGCCCCCTATACTCCAGGACAAACTGATCAGGATGGGAGTGGACCCCTATCTGGTGGACTGGATCAGAGACTACCTCACCGACAGGCCACAGTACGTCAGGCTGAAGGACATCATGTCTGACACTGTGGTCAGCAGCACTGGAGCCCCCCAGGGCACAGTGCTGGCCCCTCTTCTCTTCACCCTGTACACCTCGGACTTCTGTTACAACTCAGAGCTGTGTCACATACAGAAGTACGCAGATGACACAGCCATCGTGGGTGTATCAGGGGGGACAGGGAGGAGGAGTATCGGAGTCTGGTGGGGGACTTTGCTCTCTGGTGTCGCACTAACTGCCTACAGCTCAACACCTCTAAAACAAAGGAGCTGGTCGTTGATTTTGGGAGGTCCAGACCAAAACCGCAACCAGTCCTGTTGGAGGGAGTTGAGGTGGAGGCAGTCCAATCATACAAATACCTCGGCTGTGGCTGGACAACAAACTGGACTGGACAACAAACAGCAGCCACCTGTACAGGAAGACACAGAGCCGGCTGTACTTCCTGAGGAGGCTGCGCTCCTTTAACATCTGCAGCAAACTGCTGTGGATGTTCTACCAGTCTGTGGTCACCAGTGTCCTCTTCTACACTGTGGTGTGCTGGGGGGGCAGCATATCAAAGAAGGACACCCACAGGCTGGACAAACTGATCAGGCGGCCGGCTCTGTGGTCGGCATGAAGCTGGACTCACTGGTGACGGTGGCAGAGAAGAGGACATTGGACAAACTGCTGGCTATTACTGAAAATTCCAGCCACCCCTGCACACCGTCATCAGCACCCAGAGGAGCCGGTTCAGTGGAAGGCTGCTCCTTCCCAAGTGCCGGACCAACAGACTCAAGGACTCCTTTGTCCCTCATGCCATCAGACTCTACACTCCTCACTAGGGGGGAGGAGAAATAGGGCAGAGAGGACAATACATACATACATACATACACACATACACACATACATACATACATATATACATACATACATACCAAATACATACATATATACATACATATATACATACATATATACATACATACATACATATATACATACATATATACATACATATATACATACATGCATACACAGTAAACATACATACATACATACACGCACACCTAGTCACTTTATCACTTCAATACTGGACTCAACACTGACACTTTAATAATAATTTATGGTCTTTTGTTTGTTTTATTTGACAAATGTTCTTATTGTTGTTATTATCATTATTGTTATTTTGTTGTCTTTATACTTTTCTTTTCTTTTTTTAATCTATTTTTTAATTTGTTCTTTCTTGCTAAAACTGGTGCTGGAATTTTCAATTTCCTTGCGGGAGTCATCCCAAAAGGATAAATAAAGAGAAGTCTAAGTCTAAGTCTAAGTCTAAGTCTAATTATTTAAAAAAATGTTATTCCAGCTGATTGATTTCATTCAAAAACAATTATTAACTTTACAATATTATCAAGTAAAAATATCAAACACTGTCTGGTTACATGTTCAAACATGCAGACTTTCTTTTTTTTTTTCACTTGATATTTATTATATTTTATGTCATACCATTACAAACTGGAATCTTTTGACATAAGTTGTGGCTCTCATTTGGCAGAGCTGGACTAAAAGTCTAATTAAAGCTTAAAATGGCAGTCATTTCTGATTAAAAACTCATCCCGCAGTTGAATAAAACAGCATTTAGAGGAGTTGCCAGAGATTCATATTATTCAGATGCTTACAGCCAATTTGACCTAACTCATACATTATTGTGGTTTATCATCCTTGGGGTTTTTGTTTTCTCGTCTGCTATTTTAGTAACTGGTCAGCATCAAAAAAACGTTCTGCAGTGCTTTAGCTGCTCTTATGTCTTTGCTATATTTTAGACCAACCATTTTTATCCCATTACTGCATCATTACAAAAGGTCCTGGTCAGTGAATGAAGCCTTGTCTTAACTAGAGCAATTTTTTTTGAGATGTCATCAGCATCCATATTCATTTTTATTTTTACAATACGACCTTTGTTTAGAAAACTTATAATGTAAAAGTCTTGCAAAATATCCTTTTCTCTGACTCAGTTTACACTTTACTGCTGCATGAATAAGTCATTTCAGGGACAGACTGCTCACTCAGAAACCAATATTCCCAAAAATATCAACCAGTAACATCTGTGTCTACAGCATCCAGGACATTGCCATCTTGTTCAACGTGATCATCATTCTGCTGATGATGTTCAACACCTACGTGTTCCAGGTTGGCCTGCTGTCCCTTCTGCTGGAGAGGTTCAGGGCTCTGCTGATATTGTCTGGTCTTTACCTGACGCTCAGCATCTGCTTCCACTGCTGGGTGTTGGTAAGCTTCGTCACACCAACACAGACACCTGCACGTCAACTCTGTGCAAACACTAAATCAAACTTACATTTTATCATCTAAATTTAATATTTATGTAACCAATGTCATCTTATATAAGAGTAGCTGTGGAGAATTTTGATCCATACAAACTACTCCTGATAATTATCTCTCTTTTTTTCTAGAACCTTAGATGGCTTGAGTCCAACAATTTTGTTTGGACTGATGGTCTTCAAGCTCTTTTTGTTTTCCAGAGAACAGGTCATTAGTTACTCAATTCAGAGATACATTTAACTTTTCACTTTCTGTAGTCATTGAGTAACTGTGCTTTTTTCTGTTAACAGTGGCAGTGTTGTATTACTACTTATACAAACGAACAGCAGAGTATATGGGAGACCCAAGGCTGTATGAGGACTCTCTGTGGCTGCGGGATGCCTTTGCCAGATGTCGTCAGTGAAGAAGAGACAGTTTCTGTTCTTTTTTAAAGATAATTTTTGGGGCATTTTATACCTTTTATTTGACAGGACAGACAAAGACATGACGCAAAAGGCCCCAGGTTGGAGTTGAACCCAGGCCCACTGCATCGCGGAGTAAACCTCTATATATGGATGCCCGTTCTACCAACTGAGCTATCTGAGCACCCAGAATAGACAATTTTAAGAATGACCTTAAAATGCTTTGCCAAAAAAAGGCCCTTCTAACTCATCAACTCGGAATTTTTGACTATTTTTCCATTTAAAAAAAATAAAAATAAAAAAATAGCTCTGGATCTAGCCAAGTGTCAAACCAGTTTGTGTTTACTGGTTCTTTGTAGCCAAGAGGACAGACGTTTGTATTTGATTACAGTGGCAGGTAAACAAACCATTTCAGTATTGTATTAATTTAGGAAGATTGTGTCTGTTAATCTATGTGGCCTTTGTAAATCAATTTGAGTTGCAGATAGAATGCAACATATTAGAAATGTTCTGTTATTCCCCTGCAAAGGAGGAAACCTGTGCTTTTACATGGTCAATGTAATTTTAAATACGCCAATTTTCATGTGTATCCTGTTTTCTTTGAGTGGGGGAACTTTTTGAATTGTGTTCCGGCTGTTTTAATTAAATAATCCTTCTCTAATCCCAGTGTCATCCTTCATCACAAGGGTAGTCAGTATCCTGTAGACATGGTGAAACAGACTGCTCTATTTTTAACACAAAGATTAATCAGCGATTGGGGTTTTAGGCGCCACAAGTGAAACACACCATAAATAGTCTTCAGTGTGTCAAAATAACCTAATCTCAAGAATCCAACAGGTCCAGTTCCAGTCTCATCTAAATAAAACGGTTAATCAACCATTTCTACAATTGTTCAAATCTATTAGATCTGTATGCAGATATCAGGCTAAACAAAGAAAGACACCAAAAGTCGTACAAATCCCCTTTACTTGTGACAAGAAAACCAGAGTCCATATGATCCCAAAATGTTGTCAGTGCAGTCCAATTAAATCCAGTCCGTGTTGTGTTTCATGTCCTCCTGGAATGTGTAATATTCTTTTAAGTCAGTCACCCAAAACTGCAGGAAAACAAGGAGAGTGAAAAAAGTTAACCACTAAAAAAACTGTTTCAGTGACTAAAAATAAAACTAATAAAACTATCTTAATAATATTTCAAATGTACCTTCATACATAGATGCCAACCCAGAGTAATAAGAACAGCACACCGAAGCCCATGAAAAGTGAAGCCACGAGGGAGATCAGCAGCTCTTTGTAGACGTCCCGGGTGTATTTAGTTGATGTCACCTCATAGCTGATGAGAAATTAAGGGCTAGCCCATTTAAAATACAATCAACAGCAAAGTTCAGAGCTCTTTGATATGTCTAATGCCTCCTGCTGTGAGGCCAACTGGTCCACTACTATACACACTATAGTAAAACGTATTACTTATTTTCAGAAATAATGTAAACAAACATTTTACAGACTTAGATTTTGTCTTTGTCTTATTGTGGATTTCTAACTTTCTTATGGTTTACATTTTGATCAATGATTGTGCCTTTAAATGCTTTAATTCCTGTCCATCAACATGTACTGTATTATTATGAAGTCTCTATCTCATATCTACAAATAATTTAGAAAGAAAAATAACATAAATGCTTTGTTGTGTTAATTAACAATTCTTGCATGAACTTAATGTGGTTAATATTTCTTTCGACAGTATAGCCAAATTAGCTACCACTTGAATTGAGGATACAGCAAAGAGGGAAAACACCAAAAATACCTGCAATACTCCACTATTGTACACAATAACTGTGAGAACGCCCCAAGGCCCATAGGTTAAAGCTAAACCAGGAAGTATGTCTGTAAAGTGCCATGTTTGGATGTTTACAATGGACAATTTTATCATTCATTGAAATCTGTGTGAGCAACTGACTGCTCGAGTTTCTTGTCTCATCTTACTTAATTAACTCTGTAAGTGTTTGTGTTAATGTTATCCATTAAAGTCATTGGCTGAGCTATGGATCGTAAGTTGTAATTAACCGGATTCCTCATTTAAGCTTCACACTGTACTCAAATGAGAGGAAACAAATGGGTGCCTGGAGGGTTGCAAGAACAAATATTTAAAAACCTATGGTATGATTTTACTTATTGTGCTCCACGAGAAATGGCAAACCTTTGCTACTAACTTAGCTTGAAGTCAGATGGGCTAAAGCATGTAAAGGCACCGATATGATCCTTAAAGTAATCTTGTACGGGGTCACTGCAGGTCGCTATTCTGCAGTGTCCTATTGACCCCTTCTGTCATGTTACCCACATGCGTAGTATTATGTGGAACAAGCAGGGAAAGGATACACGAAGAACCAGGCAGTGAAGAACATGCCGATGGCCAGCAGGACGACAGTGAGGTGTGGGAACACAGCCGGGTTCACCGGGCTGGTGTATCTGGTCATAGCCTCGAGCTCCTGCAGCCACAGCAAAGAGTTCAGACACAATTAGGTTAGACAAAGTTAGCTACATCACCTCCATTACCGCCAAATTGTAGTTTAACTTCCTTCCACAATGTACCCGCGTCTAAAACGTTTAATTCGTGTTGAAAAAAGTATTCATCTTGTTTAAATAGAGCGGCTGAATCAGTGAATTTGACATGAGAAGCTAACGTTGCTTTGCTAGTCTGCATTTACGTTGCTGCCCAAACGCACAATTTCACACCGAAAACGCATTGTTTTGCTGATGAAATAAACTGCATATCATTGTACATCACAGTTAGAACTTCTATAAACAAGATAAAGATGAGTAATTCTACCATTTTGCAATGAACCGGAGCTGCTGTTTAATTTGTGCGATCCAAGATGATAAGGCCACGTACCACTGACTATCACTTCCTGGTTTCTTTCGTGACGTACAGTTGACGTTTGCTTTGGGGTTTTGTAATCCTCAGTTTAGCCTCTCAGGCTTTTCCTCCCCATAGGCGCATATGGCACACAGGCTCAGGTTTGTTTTTTTATACACCCGTGAGGCTCAGGCGGGGATGTTAACGGGCTCAGTTAACAGGCAGAGACAGAGAAGCAAACAAGAACAACAAGATATGTTACAAGGGTGAGTGTAGTGTACCCCAACGCAAAACTGCATTTGGGAAGTTATCATTTTCTTGCAGTGCCATGACTCAATGGAATACTCTGCCAACAGCCATTGTTTCATGTAGTCCCCACGCCTTCTCACATCTTGCTAAGCGTTGGCTACAAGCCGTACAAGATAAATGTTTTATTGTTCGCTGTCCCTGTCTTGAAATAAATAAATTACAAAGATTTCAAATTACTGAATGTATTATATGATACGATTTTATCTGTTTAAAACAATGTGTATCCCGTTTTAACCCTGCTAGGAAATAAGAAACTAATTCATATTCGACAAGGGTACTAGTAGGCATGACCTCGGTGATAGGTACTCATGGATGTATAAAAATATATATATACTTCTTTTTTATAAAAAAGTATATACACTTTTTATACATTCATTTCAGGCCTGAAAGGGTAATTTCAGGGCAAAAACGTCACATTATCCCTAACATAGACAGTTAAAGAATGTCGGCTGCCATCTAGCGGACAAAGTGAGCAATTAGTTTTCATCTCATGAAGCAGTTTGACAATCAAAAAACAGAAAATTCAATCACAAATTTATTTACTACATGCATTTACATAGTATTACAGCATATTTTTTGACAAAAGGCTTTGAAAAATGCAATGATAAAATGGGCTAAAACGACAAAGTAGTAATATTAAAGTACTAAGTAACAAGTTTTATAGTGTTATGGAATTTTCTCCTAACAAATGGTGCTACAATTAGAAATGTATTGCTCTGTGTGTGTGTGTGTGTGGGCGTGTGTGTGTCAATCAATTCTTGGCTCCATAAACATTAATATATTATTGATAATACAACAATCCCAAAAAATATCAACTATAAAAACCATATGATAAAAGGAGCCTTGGTAGTAACAAAATGAAGCTATACAGTTACATGTAATGTAGAGTTTATGAAAACAGTCTGGTGCATTGGATAGAGCTAAAGCAGTTCATATATACAGTGCAAAAAGTGCTACAGTGGTTTCATTATGCTAGCTGGTGCATTATAAATAAGCTAAAATAGTACACTTTACCCACTGAAGTCATAATACCAAAAGCATTTTACAGTATTCTTTTAATATGATAAATTAAATAAACGTTTGTCTGATGGCTGTTTTTCCTATTTAATATTGATTTTACATTAAAGATACACTATTGTATTATTTCTTTCTGAATACAGACACATATGGAATATGAATTGAAAAACAAATTTTGACAAACGCAACAAGAGCATGGTGGGGAGAATAAGTGGAGAATGGCTTTAAAACAAGAAAAGATAATAGAAGAAAACATCATACATACAATCCAGTTATACTCAAAGTGTTATTTCTACATATTCTTAATTGTAAAGGCACAGGAAAAATATTCAAAACATCCAGAGAAATACATGAAACTATCCAGTGTTTAATTTTACCTCTGCAGTGTGCGTAAATAAATGCAACTCCTCCTCAGCTTTATGACTGAGCCATTAAAAATGAATTTTCATAGCTGAAGCAGCATTTGAGTTGCCTCTGAGCGGAGATGTAGGCCATAATATTAAAGAAATGATTTGGCATGCAACTGAAATGATTTATGCCTTTTATTGCCTTACCAGCATTCTGTCCGGTTAGCAATTACAGTGTAAGCTATTCCAGTGTTTCTTAAAATAAAGTCAGTGTTGGACTTGTTGCATTCGCTATCAGATGCTAAGAGCTGTCAGTGTTTCTGCATGTTCAGTTCCAGTGAATTGTTTACTTTGTTTACCAGTCTTATCGCATGTCTTCCAGTGAATCTGCTGAAATGAATATGACTTGTATGCCTTCATTTTTGGAACAAGAATAATTTCTGTGTCATAGTATGCATATGCATGAAAATTTAATGTAACAATTTTATGTTTCACTCAATGTCACAATTGAGACAGCAATACTGCACAGTAATACCTTCTCTGTACAGTGTTTAGTCAGATGCTGCATGACGAGAAAGTCGACTGCCTCCCGGGGGGGGGGGGGGCAGGATTTTGCCAGTGTGCACTACTGAGGTACAGTATATCTTCAGTGAGAATTGTAACAATTCACTGAGGCCTTCAGCAGAGGGCCAATGATCTTCTTTCCAGTGTATAAAAATATTAAAAAGTGTTTTTGCTTTTAGTCGACAGTGATTTCCTCGTACTTAGAGATTCTTTGTATTAAAAAAAAGAAAGAAATGCGTGCTGCATTTACTGTAGCTCAGCCTGGACTTCATTTAGAAACTTGAATTTTGCTAAAAAGTAATTCTGGCTTGTATTAAGTATGGACTTTGTGATCAGTTAACAGTGACACAACACAGTCGTCAATTGTGATTTAAAGCAATTTCAGTGACAGAAAAAAAACAGTGTTTCAAACTCCAGTCATCACAGCAAAAAGAGATGTCCTAATGCATATCCATGTGGAGGATAACAGTAACAGGGACAGTGGTATATAGTTTGTTTTGTAGGAATATCTTTAAAAATAGCGTACAATAATAAGACAAAATCCTATCCTATAACATCTTACAAATGAAACCACAAATGTGGTGTATTGTAAAAACACTGGGACACATCTTCCTTCTCACACACAGCTGCTTTGAAAGATAAAATGGTAGTCAGAGTATGATGAGGTGTCTCCTGTGGCACATCTCGTCTCACTCTGTCAATGGAAAGCACATGGAGACACAACATGTAGGAATCAATCATTGTGTTAATTTAAACTATTTTTAAACTAAGTACTATAACAATTGAATCAACAACACACAAGAACCACGCAGCATCTGAAAGACTCTCATATTTTAGAAGCCAAGTTTACTTACAGACAGGGAGACACGGAAGTGATAGGTGATGTCCTGGAAGGACAGCATGGACACTGACCAAAGGTGATGAGTCCCCTTAGAAAAAAGTATGCAGAATATATTGAGTCAGTAAGTAAGTCATTTGAATAATAATAATAATAATAATAATAATAATATTGCTAGTTTAACATAGTTATAGTGGTACAATATGAAAAAGAAGGAAAGGTTTTGATTATATGATAGATCATGATTCTCATTATGTACCTTTGTTGATGTACTCTGTCCCCCATAGAGTTCTGTCTCTGTGTGGTTGGGGCATAAACGTCCCTTGGTGGCTCCACATTGTCGTACCCACACACTGTTCGTGGACCTGCGATGAATTAAATATGCTTGCTGTCTCTTTGGCTTACACTTGAAATGTTGTATTTTAGTCACACAGGTTTTACTTTGTTTATATCAGCTGAACCGCTGTGCACTGACTACAATAGTCTTGGTAAAGCTAGTTTAGCAATTATTGGAAATAATTAATTGGACGTGTGTCAATTAAAACCTCTTCTCTAGTCTCTATTTTACAAGTAATTACTGACAAATTGCATGGCTCAGGACAGGAAACCTTTGGAAATGATGGACCTGTAAAGGTAAGCATTGCAACTGCATGCATGCAGTTATGTAGATAGTATGTAGTGTCTATACTCACGTCATGTGCAAAGTGATTTGTGAGATGGAGGAATTTCTTTTTCCATGGAGTGATACCGTATAGCTAGAGTCAACATAGAGATAAATAGCATCAGCATTAAGACCTGAATTTAAACTGTAATTGTGTAGCAACTGAGCTATCCCGGCGCCCGGTTTGATGACTTTTTATCATTATTATGTGAAATACATGCTATGGCCTTCACAATCCCCAGATCTCAACCCAACTAAACCCCTTTGGAAAGCTTTGGACCGAGAAGTAATATAGCACTCTCCACTACCATCATAAAAACACCAAATTAGGGAAAATCTTTTGAAAAAATAGTGTTCATCCCTCCAGTAGAGTTCACAGACTTGCCAAGGGGCATTGAAGCTGTTGTGACTGCTCGTGGACCGTCTCCGTACTAGCACACTTTATGTTGCTTTTTTTAAAAATATGTCACCAATCTATACAATGTCAACTCAATCCTAACTTTTAAGTATATACCTGCAGCTTTCTGGTGTTGCACAACTTTGTGTTGTGATCTCTTGGTTTGTCTCCACGATATGTAGACTAGTCAGAGAGGGAGCTGACTTTCCTCCTGCAAAAATAAGAAAAGCTGCACTATGAGCACCGTACCCATACTGTAGAATTCTGTTGAATAATATGTAGATAAGCTTTGTTTGCTGTTGTCAAACACATGGCTTAACTGTGTTTGTATACTGCATATTATATGTGTGAAGAAAGTGCCATGTCTGGGCTGTGTTTGTGGATTTACCCTTTGTGTGTAGGCTGCGTTGTCTGCGTGGCACTGACGGCTGACCTGGGGGCAGACGGTTGGTAGCTCCCACTCCGTCCAGGTCTGTAGGTGCAGGCCTTTTAGCCTTGGCAAAGTACAAAGGTGCTGAGGTGTGACTCAGACGGTTTCTATTGCGGCCATCCTTGTCCATTGGTCTGGACTTGGCCTTTTTGATCATAGTTCCTGGTGTGGGAACCAGGCTGCCTAAATCTAGAAAAGGAAGATTTTTTTATCCTGCATCAAAGAAGAATGTACACTGCAGGAAAACATGTCATATTTCTTGCTTACTTACCTGGTGTGGATTGGTTGTTATTCAATATCAAATCTATAGCTGATTGGTTGCTTATGGCTGTAGTTGAACAACAAGCTGCAGTATTTGTAAGAGAATGAGAGAAAGGTGACAGATCTGAGTTAGCCTGTTGGTTTCTGTGGTTTTTAAAACTACCAAACTTAGCCAGGTGGTCAGTTACTCCACTCACTTGGTGCAGGGGTGGTGGACAGTGGGGTATATGGACTCCTACGTGAGGATCCCAGTGCAGCTCTGGACCTGCACCAATCAGATGGCAGTACAGGAAGTCAAGAGCATGCTTTCAGTAAAATAATGATCCATTTCAAACTCAATTACTTTTACGGTGTAAAGATATGTGACTCATAATCTCCTTTCACACAGGGAAAAGGAAACACCCAACTAAGCAATCAAAGATAAGGCCGAAAGAGTGGATCAGAAAATGAAACAATGAAATAGCAAGAAAGGCAGGTACCATGGGCAGACAGGTGGACAGAAAGTTACTGTGGCAGTGAAGATGGGCATCCAAGAGATGTAGAAAACACAGGGAGGAACATAGCTACAGAAAGCAGGAACAGATAATATAGAAAGACATTAATGGAGGAGAGATTGATTTCTTTTACTATAAAGCTTAAGCGTCTCTTTCACTCAAAAGCACATACCCATCTTTCTCTGTGACGTCTCCTCTATGGTGAAGAGTTAACACATAAAGGACGGACATGGAAATGACACTGTTTGGGAACAAATAAAGATCATGTCACTACTGCACGCAGATGAAGCTGATTTTTTTGTTTACCTACCACTCCCTCCCCAAACACATTTTGGTTAGTCTAACCTGAAGGCCATGACAATGACCAGAGCCAGAATGGCTCCCTGCATGAACCTCTGGCTGATGCAGCCTTGATCTGGAGCCGAATTCTGCAATAACAACACACAGATAATATTAAAGTTGCAATCAGAATCAGAATCAGAAAAGGATTTATTGCCAAGTAAGGTGAGTAACACAAGACATTTGCCTCGGTGATTGGTGCATACATAAACAAACAAATTAATATGAAATAAACAATATATACAAAAAAGCTGTTTAACATACAAAAAAGAGGCTAAATGGTTTTGTGTAGAATCCTGCTTTTCACTTATAACACAGTTTAAGTACATAATTATCACCACAGACCTTGCTCCCAGGTTTGACTGTCTTCTTCCTGAGTGGGCCACTTCCTGTTCTGCTGAAATAACTCCCTGATTGGCTACATGGGTAAGAAAAACAAAAATAATCAATTGTTTTCTAATCTTACAAGATTCTTTAACACACACCCTAAAGCTTAAATATAGGCGACTTCTGCTCATTGCTCTCACCTGACAGTACTTCCACTCACGGTGCTCTTCATGCTGTCAAGACGACGTAGCTTGGCCAGTTTTCGGCTCCAGCGCTCCAGTTCATCTATACGAGTCTCCAGGTTGTCTGTGAGCTTACACAGCTCCTTCACCGCTCCCACGTTCTCCATGAAGATAAGGTCCTTTGAAATAAGAGGGAGAGCTGATAGTGTGTACGGAAGGGATGTCTGTGTGCACTGTATGTTTATGTGTTACTTTCATTACCTTGTTGACCACTAACAGGTTGGGGATAGTTTCTCCATTGGCGCACACCACATCACCGCCCTCCTTCACTGCTTCAGGCAAGATTTGCTGAACCTCTTGAGCGATCACTCCTGCAGGAGAATATAACAAGTGCTGAAGTGAAAAACAGCAGTGAAAGCATGATTGCAGATACAGATACATAACACACTTGCACAACAACGCACATGGAGCAAAATACAGATCAAATATTAAGACATTAAGATGACAACATGATTTACAGCGTACAAAGAAATGAGATGATTGATGCAATAATTGAAATTCGTTATTCATGAAGTTGTTACCAGTCTCTGCAGTGTTCTCTATGCCCACGGTGGCAGCAAACTCAGGCTTGTATTGATAATGGACAAGCCTCATCTGAGAAATCCGTTTCAAATTGTCTGTGGTGTTGACCTACACACAGACAGAATGACAATGATGTCCATGCAGATGGTATGAAAACATAACGTTCCTGTTACAGATAAAAATGCTTAAATCAAAAACAACGAAAAGACAAAACTCAGAGTTCAATTGCACTTGGATGCATTTGGATGACATGATTCATGATGACAAGCATACGAGGCACACAATGACACACTGAAACACACACACACGCACACACACGCACAAACACGCCCATATACATTCAGAGTGTCATCCTGACCTCCTGGACATTTTCTTTGGCCCTGATGTCAGACGGGTGTACCAGAGAGCCCATGACCTTCAGGTTGCCATGGACAACAAGTGCTTCATCCGGCCGGTCGGTGTTGATGCCGACTCTCCCGTGGTGGTAGACTGAGTCTGGCAGTTGGCCACGCTGCCACAGCACCTCGCTGTCGCTTTCAAACTGGCCTGGGTTGGATGCCTGTAGAGAGACAAAGGAGAAGGTGCACAGGCAAACAGTATTTTAGATGTTTCTAAAAATAAATGCCAAAAAAAAAAAAATCCAAATAATTACAATGTTTTTTAAGGAAAAGTTGGACATTTTGAAAAACATGCTTATTTGCTTTCTTGCTGAGAGTTAAATTAGAAGATCAATACCAGTCTTCCAGACAACCCGTAGAGACTCCAGGCAGTGCTCTGCACAGCTCCCAGTTAAGAAATAGTCTAACACAGCCTTTCTCAAACTATGTTGCTTGCCCGCGCAGGAATGCCTGTTGTGCTGCAGGACCCCCCACAAAAAAATCAAATAACTGTTGCCGACAGAGCTGCGCCAAAGACAGAGATGTTGTGGGTTGAATAAAGCAGGTGTCTCCTTCTATTTAGGCAACTCCATTGGTGTCGCCAGGTTCCTTTTTTCCAGGGCCTAGAATGTTTTGACTGTAGCCAAGAATGTAATTTTAAATGTAAGTAATTCAAAGTTTAAGTGTGCAATAAGTTCCTGCGAAGTGACTTTTACAGTCTTTTACAGTCTTTTACAGTTTACAGTAAAAGTTTACAGTTTACTCTGCTATGGGCATGCTGCGGCAGAAGTATCACGTTCATGCTCCATGTATTTCTGCCATGAGCAGAAACCTTTCTGAAACAAGTGTGCTACTAAAGTCCAGGAGTTTATAAATTCTTTAAAATAAATTGATCATTTACATGAATAACTCCCAAATGTACATACTGTATAAAGAGGTTACTTCCCCCAAAAAGATTTAAAAGAAGGGGAAGCGTAAATCATGCCTACAGGTGTTGGTCAGCAGAGATAAATTAAATTAGACAAGTTGATCTACAGCAGAATAAATAGTTGAAAGCAATACAGAATGCATGGGAGCCTTTACATAAACACATTTCCAGCATGCATTAATGGATTAAAAGGTACAAATGGGTGCGTAAAAATTCACCAGAATGCGGTAAAATGAGTGTTCAATGCTTAAAATCTTCTATGGGACGACCCCCAGACCCCCCACATTGTCTCCTCACAAAATCTTGAAACAAAACTTATGCCTTTGGGTTGCCAAGCCAGCTGTGATTAGTCCAGATGTTTGTGCCATCTCCCCATGGTGGCCTATACTGGCAAACGTTGGGCTGCTATAGTGCATCTCTAACTTCTGTGTATCTATAACTGTTAATAAATAAATACATGTTTAATATAGGCCTAATGAACAAATATTCTTTCTTTACCTGAAAAACTGCATAAGTGGGCCCCAGAGGATGAGGGCCAAACATTACTGGGCTTTGGCACAACATTTTTTAAGAAAGGCCCTAACACATAACCCCTGCAAAACACAGGTTATTGTTTTTACACTTTTTTTGTTTTTGTAAGCTTTAGAGGTGCTGGTAAGCATATTTCGTTGTTTTTGTTTTGTTGGACTAAGACAGGCTAGCTGTTTCCCCGTTTTCAGTCTTCATGCTAAGCTAAGCTAATCAGCATCTGCTTCCAGCCACATATTATCATACAGATATAAGACAAGAAAGGTGTATTACCCAAAACGTGGAACTATTGCATTAAAGCAAGCCTAACTTTATAGCTTAGTCTGTGTTTAAATGTTATGAGTTAATAAAATGATTCACCAATGTAGCTAAAAGTAAACAATTGTGTAGCTTTCAAATAGTTCTAATACTTCTTAAGCTCATGCAAGTTAACTAAACACTATGATTACATGTTTTAGACATCTGGGGTATGTACAATGACCTTGCTGTGCAGTGAAAATAATGTAAAGCTGACATTTTAAAGATACACGTATTTCATAGCCCAGCTTACTGCATCTATTAGATTGCATAATAAGTGTGCTGGGGATTACAGCCACATAGATAAAAGGAATGGAAAGACAGAGACTGTAGAAGATGTTGAGATCTACACAGTGATGTTGAAGTGCAGAAAGTTATGTAAAGTAGACCAAAGGTGTCACATTCACAAGGGATATGATTGTTGTAGGAGGTAGACAGACATGGCCAGACGTTACCCTGACGATGATCCTCTCGGATGCTTGGGCAGCCACAGTGTAGCTCTGACTGTGGGACTGAGCATGCAGCGCCACCACCAGCATAAAATACCTGTGAGGACAAAAACATCAGGAGTAGATTTGACTACTGGAGCTATAACGGGATCATAGTGAATCAAATGTTTACATGTGATGACATGTTGTTCACCTCTGGTCAGGGTTTGGCTTGCCCTTCTTCCTCATGTTATTTGCAGTGGTCTCGCTGAAGTGGAGCCTCCCCACTGTGACCTTTGTGACCTGCTCTGAGGGCAGGGTAACCCTGGGAGAAACAAAACACAACGTGTTATTCAAAGAAATGTTTACAGCTGTATACTGTTCCGTGAACCTTTCCATTAAAGTGTTCTTACTCACATCACTGGCTTGAAAGGTCTCTTGCTACGGTCAGACTGTGACTGCTCCACACTGATAGACTGATTGACAGCCTCCACCTGTCAATGAAAAGAGAAATAAAATGTATACTTAATGCTGTAGAGTTAATTATCAAAGTTGATGCCATGTACACTATTGTGCCTCTGCAAACCTTTACGCCGTTGAGTTTGAGATAGAAACAGTCAATGGGCTGCAGGCCATCACTTGTCTTGATGTACTTGGGATCTCCCAGCATGCCTACGTATACTGTGACCTGGAAATGATTCTTCTTCTGGCAAACAAAAGCATCATCAGCCAAGGAGAAGTTGAAGCCCTTGTCAGCATCAACACGGTAGGTTGGCATTGGACTGAAGACAGGGAAAGAGATTGTGACATTTGAATAATGTGAATAGAAGGCTCATATTTGTAAGAAAAGTGGAAAAACTGCTGCATACTGCAGAGTTTTGCCATTGTTATCACCAGGGGGAGACTCTTGACTGTATTACAGGGGTCTCCACCATTATTTTAGGTCCAAGCCCTTAGAGAGATGTGAACAGAGAAAATGTAACATATGTAATTTCGTAAAGAAATGGGCAACATTTTATAATGTATGTGTTGAGCTAATACGGAGATGGTGACTGACACCCCTATTATATTCTTGTGATGCTGACATAAAATCAAGCCATTTTTTATGTAAAAAAAGTCTCCTCATTGGTAGAGACCCCTGCATAGGCTAACGGGCTTTAGTAGTTTTGCCATTCTTTTATGACACTGAGGACTGGGATTGTCTGATAGACTTAATAAATCTAATTTAAAACCCTCAAAAACACACTGTGCCATAAACTAAAAGTTGTGATGGGCAAGTAGATGGCTTTGATTACATATCTGAAAGGTCTTGTGAGTTCATTTCAGCCTTCCTCCCTATCCATAGCTTTTTTTTCTTCTATTTTGGTATTGCAAAAGCACAAGTAGGTGCACACTAATTTCTCCCTTTACCCCCTCCTCACGTTGTCTTCCTAAGCCGAAACCCTGCACTCGTTAACTCCCCCGCAAAGCTCACCTCTGAGGAATTTGTAGACCTCTGCAACCCTGCTATTCCATTGCCACTCCCGCTATATACTTTGAATTATCCATTTAAACAATTATAACTTCTTTAATATTGGGCTCTGCAGAGTGCTTTCAGCCTTTTCTTCACAAAATAAAGACTTCAAGATGTACAGACATGCCAAAATAAATTCCACCCACAGCTCTTTGCAGTTTGCGTCATACAGTGGTGTCCACTTGTTCTGCTGGTGAGGCTGCCACTTAATGCACTGATAGTTTGGGTCCAGGTAGGAGTTGTCTGAATCCTGCATTAATCCTGTGACAAACAGATCAGCAATTAAAGCAAGACAGAAAAATGCAATGAATGTCCGCAACTGTTCTGTAAAAGTCATTATCTGTGCAAGAGTTAAAGGGTAGGTAAGAGCAGGTGAGCATGAGGTAGAGTTTGTGAGGAAGAGAAGAAAGATGCCTGCCTACCTGGTTCTTGTTTGATGATACCTGTGAGGATTTGGGAATTGAGGGTGCTGTTGGGAGAGTCAGAGTGCTTCCTCTTCTTGGCCTGGTGAACAGGGATGCTGCTGTGTGAGAAGATGGAAACACAGTCAAAAGTCACACATCATTCCTTTTGCTCCTTATAAACTGGACACCACAACCCTCCCTCCCTCTCTCCTGTATATCATCATGACTTACTCCTGCCCCTGTGGATGCTGCAGTAGCTGATGGAGCATCTGAGTTTGCTGCATGTCTCCACTTCCGCTTGTGGCTGGACCAATGGGATACTGTGATATCATTGACTCAGGCTTCAGGTACATGTCCCGATGCATGCTGGGATAGTGCCCGTGTGGTGGGAGGGGTGGCGTTGGAGTCATGTGACACATGTTCTCTGGTGTCATGGTCCGGATCATGTGAGGATCTAAAAGACACAACGGTGAATAATAACAACAACAACGTCTACATGATTATGCATACTATACTATACTATACTATATGGTACATTTGATCACACACAGAATGCAGCTTTTTCTTCTCAAGACTGATCTGTCCATTCTGCATTTCAGACTGCATTTTATTCTACTTCCCTCTAACCTTAGCTAAAGGTATTTCCATTGTTTCTTTCTGGTGAACTGGAGGGATGCCCATCAGATAACACTGTTCCACACCTTCTCACCAACAAGCAGACCAATGGAGGTGTGTGAGTGTATAGAAGTACATATGACTTTGAGTACTGTTGTTGTTCAACTTGTGTGTTGAAACAGGTCAAACATATGCTGGCTCATTCTTTGTGGAAACACTTGAAATGAAAACTTGTAAAGCTGAGTTCAAATGTGTTTATTTCAGTTGATAAAATCAATTTTCAGAACAAATTATGTAAACTCCTGATTAATAAATGACATATGCACGCGGTATTCAATATATTGATTGGATTGCACATGAACTTCTTTTTGTCTTAATGCTCCGTTTAAATACAACAATGTGATGAGTAACAGATATTGATTTGACCGTGACCCACATACACCTTGAATACTTGAATACAGTGGCTTTCTCTGACTCTGTGTCCAAGTGCAGTCTACAGATTAAAGCACCATGTTTGTTATATGTTCTACTTTAGTGTGCTCTTTGTCAAATTCGTTATACACATTTTTGCAGGGAGAGGAAAAAGATGTGTTACTTACCATTCACCTGCTGTGGAGAGTACGGCTCTGAGCTGGAGTCTGGGGGGGACTCAGGTAGTGTCCTGAAAAAAAACAGAAGGCAGTAGATGTTACATTCACAAAAACACTAATGTTTGACTTTTAAATCATAAAAATTAAAATACCATCCTTGAAGTTGGGAAGCCTTCCCTTTTATATTGTTCTTTTTTCTAAACTGCCATTATATGTGAGGGAGAAACTCTCTTTTGGGAACAGAGTGTGTAGAGGTTCTTTACACAGGATTGTGTGCGTCAGGACTTCTTTGCAGGATGTAATTTGACTCTTTCTCTGTTATCAGTCTCCCTCCCCCTCTTGAGCAGCTAGTTTTTTATTTGTACAAATGTAGCATGTATTGATTGCATAATGCGCCTGTAGTAGTGTTTTGTGTTTATTGTTGCATGCTTCCAAAAATATACTGCTTCATCTGCTGCCACTTCTGCTTTATTTCATGTTTAAAATTTGAGTGTTTCAGCATCTTCAACATTTCTTGAACATTCCTAAGTATCAGCTTGTGCTATACTTTATCCTACTTATACCTCTACTCATCCACCTCCTTGGTATTGTGCTTACCCTGGAGCGTAGTGGCCCCTGTGCTCTGGCTTGATGTGAGCCTGCTGCTGTTGTGGCTGCTGCTGGTGTTGCTGCTGCTGTCCCAGGCAGAGGTAGTTGTGTCGGAGGCCCAGGGATGGACCTGGGGGGTAGGCGTTCTGACAGTTAGGAGGCCCAGGCGGAGGGGCTCCTTGGCGCAGTGGAATAGGGGGGCTCACACCACACACCAACCCCCAGAGGAGGACACTCCTGCCTGGGGAGATGAGTAATTTGGTCCTGGGGTGCTGTGGACCTCTGAGAAACAGCTGAGAGAAAGAAGAAGAAGAAGAAGAAGAAGAAGAAGAAGAAGAAGAAGAAGAAGAAGAAGAAGAAGAAGAAGAAGAAGAAAGGGATTAGCCTTATCAGAAAAAAACAAATTCCTTTGTAACGACATGATCTGATTTGGTTGGTGTATGTTGTTTTGACATTGCTGGGTTGGTTTAGAGTCCCTACTGACATGTCAGTGCTATCGTCCTCCTTGCTGATGTACTCTTCCAGGATACTTGTGTCGATGTTGGCTGGCTCCAGAGAACTGATAATATCATGACCTGTGGTGAAGGGAGGGTGGGGAACACAGAGGGGAGATGGAGAGCATCTGGGAATTAGCAATGTGAATCTTTCAGCAACTCCACACACTGCCACACTAGCTCTAGTTTTAACACAATGTTGTAGGAATCTATCTATCTATCTAATAAGATATTTTAACTCATTATCATTTATAGCTATTTTTGCATACTCCTGATTACAATGTATCAATGCATTTTTATTAGGAAAATTCACAACCTTTTGCTGAACACAATCAAGAACACAAAAAAAGAAGAGCTCTGCTTTCTGAGAATTTAAAGATTAATGTAACAGGAGTGACCAACAATCTAAATATGTGTTAGTCAATATTACAGATCACATACTGATGATTCAGTGCCTCTAATTGCTTATACATGAAGTCTAGAATCCTTCCAGTTGATGGTTTCTATTTTGTACCTCAGCTGCCTTTCCCCATTAAAAAAAAAGAATCACAGTAATAATCAACTAGAATTTAAAAATTAACTTACTAACCGTGTTACTAAACTAGATTGTATAGTCCCCATTTTCTATGTTCACTACAATTGAAATCTATGATAAAGATTTTGCTTTATCCCATTGTGTGTGCCATGTTTTAAAATACTTTATAAAATATATATATTAGTAATTTCATGATTCCTAATGCTCCCTTTACTTCACCCCAGGGTCATTTTCACCCTTTGATAGCCAAAGCCTCACAAATCCCAAACACATGACCCCACTTAATCTTTAAAACTCCAACATGCAGAACAAGCACTCACTTATGCATATATTTAGAATAGATTAAAGGACTTTTTTTGTATAAACCAGCCTCCTCCATTGCACCCAGGGCATTAAAATCAAATGTTACATGAGTGAAAGTGATGCATTTTCTTTAAAGCTGTCACTAGTTGTCCCACACTGTAGATGCTGGAAACAGAGTGCGTATGATAGAGGAGAGGGGGAGCAGGACGGAGGGGGTGAAGCAGAGGGTAAGGACCTGGTATAAGGTGGGTGGGCAGGCAACCCCAGTCTCCTCTCTCACACACACACACACCCACACAACCACACACACCACACACACACACACACACACACACACACACACACACTTTCTCTGATAGATTAAGCAGCTACTCAGTTGGGAATGCAAGGAATTTTTGTGTTACCATTGGAAAAAAATCTCTTCCCTCTTTTCTATCTTCCACTTCACTTTTCATCAGAACCCCAACAAAATGTCACTTATTAGTTTATAGTCACAGTTTCTCTTCTTACCCTCGCCACACATTGCCGTTCACCACAAATGATTTATTCATGAATAATATATGCTTCATCCATCGAAGTGCAGAGCTGGAAGCATGAACATCTTACAACCTTCAGTTACTAAACCCACAAACCAAACACTTGTCTCCAACCAATTAAATCAAGAACACCCCATAGTATATTGTTTACTATATAATTGTCATGTTACCATGTTTTTGGAGAAAACTGTGTTTATACTGACTAATTTTCTTGGCTGGATAGAAACAGATGGTTAATGTCTCTTAATACGTGCCAGTGCAAGGGGAGAAAAGCAGTATGGTTCCCCTTAAATAAGATCCAGATGTGCACCCCACCCAAATAGGCGGTAAATTTAAGCTGGCCTGATAACGAAAAAGAGAGGGATGGAGGGAGAGGGGAGGGTAGATAGATGGAGCTTGACGAGAGCAGGGGCAGAAAGACAGAATAAAAGTTTGATGTCCAAGGATGGAATGGTAGAGGGAAACCCCTACAAGAAAGACTGAGAAGAGTAAATGAAACAGGGCTGTAATAAAGTGTCCATGAGAAGTTCAAGAACGAGCGCAGTTAAGTTGAAGTCAAGAGTAGTATTTCAAGACCCTGATCAAAATCAAGTCCTCTACCAAAACCCAGTTGTGTATAATCAACATTTTATACTATTTTATATAATAATTATGTATAATAATGTTTTGCTATGAACTATATACATACAGGGGCTAGAATAGTTTACATACAAATGCTAAAGTTGATTAAAAAGAGGAATGAAAAAACATCTTTTGGAAAGTGATGTTAATGCTTTAATTCAAAATGTTTTGGAAAATCCGACCTTTTAAGGACACTTTCAACTGTTAAATGTTAAATTCCCATAGAGGCCGGCACATTTTTATTTTCAAAAGCAAGTATTTCATGGATCCAGGATACTATGCATCCTGACAAAGTTACCTTGGCCTTTGGAAAAAAAAAAAAACTATCATCACATACCCTTCACCAGACCTAGAGATTGGCATGGTTTTATTTCAGTTAGCTTGATAGCTGGTTTGATTTGCATTGAGAGATTAACTTATGGAAAGTTGTCCATACCTATCTCGAGGGGAGCTGAAGATTTGACTGATAATTTTCAGCAACTCCCCTTCATCAAGTGACCTCTTTCACATTGTCACATCATTTTCACGTTGAAATTGATACATTGTCATAGCACAAAATATTGTTTACGGCCACTTCAATTGCACTGAACCTTTCAAAGATTGGCGCATGAGAAAATACATTTTTCAGATGCCAATGTTAAACCTTTAAATATTCTCAATACTTTCCAGTGGGACAACCGTAGCATTTAAACTTACGGTTAACACTTTCTGCATACAGATAAGAATACATGTAGTTATCTGTTTGCAAAAAGTGTTAAGACTATATGTAGTGCACATGAAGCACAAAAATCAATGGTAATTGTTAGTTGTAGTCTCATTTATCCACCTGCATGAACTCCAATGTGTAGGGCATGTCACTGCATATAATTTATAAAGTTATATAATAACTACTGAACTGTAAAAAGCAAAGTCAGTAAGTTGATCACTGTGTGGTGGCAAATTTTACACTAAACGAGGTAACAAAACGGTGGATATTTTCAGAATAGACAGTGAAATCTTTGGTAAGAAGTGTTTAAAAAATAAAATTATATATAAAATCCAAAGCCTAAAAACCTACAAAGGCAAGGCTAAAGATAGCATTTTTTCTAAGTTTCTCATAACTTTTCTGCTATGAACATGTTCGCTAACAGATACAGTACGTTTGGGCCTCTTGAAGATACTTTCACCATTGTAACAATCAACAAATCAAACAAGAGAGTTTTTGCCACTTGTAAGGATTGTAGTAAAGTTATGGAAAGGCTGTCATTAATGCTATTCTTGTGTGGGTAAAGAATATAGAAAGTAAATAAGTAACCGTAACCTCTGAATTACTGAATCAGTTAAGTTTGATTGCTGTGAACTGGATGTGTAAATGCCCCCGCCCTCTATGTTTCTCTGTCCAGCTGTGTTTAACAAGGAACAGTGAAATGATTGTCAGTCCAACTTCGATACAGACTGGCCTTTTGAGAGATTACGGGCTGAGAGGCGAGTGTGTGTGTGTGTGTATGTCTGTAGGCATACGCGTGCATGTGTGTGTTTGTTTGTTGGTGTATGTGTGTTTATGCCACCATTTCAATGCCTGGGTTGTCAGCAGTAATAATCTAAAATGAACACAAACAGAGGACCAAGTGTTCGAGTACCCATTAAACATGATTTGCCTTATATCATTCAATCAAATTAACAGCTTTCCTTACAATCTTCTGTTAAAAATAGTAGCATATAACTTGATTATCTTCCTGTAGAGGTGTGTAAGCTATTACTAAGACCACAGACATGCAAGATAATTCATTTGAAGGAACATTAAAGCTAAACAAAACTTAAAGATGTTTTGCGTCCAAATGAGATTTGTAAATGCTTACATGTGTGTTAATAATTAAACACTTTCAGAGGAGGAACAAAGTCATTCTGATTACCAACAGCTAGACCGAATGAACTTGGCTGCACATACGTATATGCAAATATTGTACAGACAGTGAACACACTTTCTAAGATATTTAACATCAAATACATACTGATTCAATAAAAATAAAAGACCTTATTTAAAAAGCTTACACTAACATTAAACCAGCTGTTTGTATCGAATTTTAACGTTTTATATGACAGCTAGATATCTACAATAATTATCAGGGCTATTAGTCCTACATCTAATGCACTTATGGGTTTTTATTTTCACAAAAATCTGCAAAAAAAAAAAAACCTGTCAGATCTCATAATGCCAATATGATGAATGTACAAGCAATCTATCACTTGTTCTACAAGATGCTGCACAGTCTATGAATACAGGGACTGTGGCTCCAATGTACAATTTAACAGACATACAGACAAAAAACAGTTAAAAAAAAAAAAAGAAATGTGTCAAATCTACACTAGAAAGTGTTAGACAGCTCGACATAGAGTTATAGACCGTCTCAATTTGTTTACAAGACAGGTTAAACTGGGTAAAAGAGTGAAAAGCATCACTATGACACAGATATTAATTAAGAAGTGAATACAAACACAAAGCCGCTCCTCAGGTAGGGACTAATAAATCACAGCTAAAGAGAAGCAGGCGCGGACAGAGCGGCAGAGTACCTGCGCGTAGCAAAGCAGTTGATGTCCTTGAGATGAAAGCACCTGAAACAGAAGATGAGAAGAACAATCCTCTCTAATTTTCACATGTTTCCCTACTCGGGCTGAAAGACTTTATCTGTAGACATGAGAGTTGCAGATCAGAGTTACAAATGTGTGGGTGTGTGTGTGTGTGTGTGTGTGTGTGTGGTGTGTGTGTTGGCGTGCATGCATATGTGTAAAAGCATATGTGTGCGAGTGTGTGTGAGAAAGGTCGGAGAGTGTAATGAGGATTATTCCTCAGTCATGAGAAAGGGCTGTACCAGGCTACCACACACAGCAATAGCGCACACAGCATGGTCGCCACGAGGACCTGGCTCAGGAGATTATAGGAGTGACAAGGCAGTGGCCGGGACACGGAGGAAGGCTGGAAAAAAAAACACAAAACACTGCGACACTGAGTTTGAGGGCCAGCACTACACAGAATTACAGAGCACAGCAGAGAGAGAGAAGATGCAAGAAGATGAAGAATACACAGAGGAGGTAACAGAATCTAAAGAAGATGTAGAGTACACATGAAGAAGAAGAAGAAGA
>NW_022602572.1:0-33585 GCF_008692095.1 Etheostoma spectabile | reverse complement strand
TTTTTTCACTTTGAAGTTTTTTTTAATTTTTTTTACCCTTTATCATTTTCTCCCTATATTTTGTAGTCATCTTTATAGTTTTCAAAGTTTCAGGTGGCGGTTGGATAATGAAAAAGATTAATCAAATAATCCTACCAATGAGTTCTGCACATCACAAAAAAAAAATGCGCTACGGGGGTCATTTTCATGTCATCTTCACTGTCTCAAACTGATGGAATTTTTGGAATCTCTAAGCATGCACGTTTCAAAATGCATTTCATCTATTCTAAGGATCATCCACATAAAGGCAGTTTTGAGGTAACCCTGTTCACAGAAATAAATAGATTGGATGTGATTCTATTAGAAGTGTTCCATATAAGGAGTAGTTTAAAGGCAACAATGTCTCACAGAAATAGACAGATTGAAATAAAAAACCGTTATTCTGATGTTCAGGAGTCACTCTTGTACAGATACTTGCGTGTGTGTACAACAGGCGGCTCTCTTGTCATAAAAGTTTGAATACATGCTGCAATTAATCTGAAATCATCGGATACGTCATCTGTTGAAGCCTCCATCATCGTTCCCGATATCAGTACACACTTTTGTGGAGAGAAGAGATCTGAGGACTTGTAGTCTGTGGAGGGAGACAGACACTTTCTGTGACTCTCCGGAGACTTTATATTTATGGGTCACATCTTTCCTTTCCTGCAGAAAGGTTTTTCTGTGTCTGACTCTTTTATTTCAGGAGTGCTGGAAATTAGACAAACATCGTCTTTGAAACTGCTTTCAGAAGTTGATATATTAGACTTACTTTTGCAAAATCACAAATTAGTATGCAATAATTTGGCCAAACTTTAAAGTAAAATTCCTTGACAAAGAGATGGAAAGTGATGTACATTTTTAAGATGCATGCAAAGAAGTGTGGACCCTCGTTTCCACCCAAATCTACTGTGTTGTGTGCAGGATTGTGTGCAGGGATTAGGCCTCTCGTTTGTTGTTAGTGTTAGTTTTTATTTAGTTTGTTATTTGTTTATCCTCATTTCCCTTCCCTATTTTTGTATGTATACTGTAAAAAAGAAGCACTGTGATACAATTTTGTTAACTTGATTTTTGAAATTAAGCTTCATACAAAAAACTATTTGAAACAAATTAACAGGGTGCAAATATTATTCCTGACCTCTAAAAAACAAAGCCATTACTTAAATTCCACATCTAGCCAGTGGTTTTGTTGAAAAGAGAGGATGATTACTACATTTTCATGTTGCGATGTTACAGTAAAATTTGTCTCTGAAAAGTCTGAACCACACACACCAAAACCACACACACACCACACACACCACACACACACACCACACACACACACACACACACACACACACACCACACACACACACACACACCACTGTTGCAGACCTCACAAGGCTAATTATGTCCTAAGTGCCATCACCTGTTAGACAGCCAATTAAGAGAGTAATATTCCTGTTTACTGATATCTCTAGTCCAGTCCCCAGCTGGCGCCCATTAGGGGACCCAGTGGGGATTTAATTGCTGAAACCAACCACAACATTGAGTATAAATTAATATCAGCACTTCGCGTTCACAACTTCTGGCTAAAGTCGTTGGAGGGTGAAATCCCGATGCCAAACATGTTCAGGAGTTTGTGTACAGTGGACATATGGCTTTATCCAGTAGCTGCCGTGCCATTAGTGCATCATAAAGTCTTAAACACTGTTCTGGAGAAATCCTGATTTTATTCTACTAAAGGAGCCTTGATTCCACAGAAAAAGAAATACTTTACTTGACGTTATGCAATAAAAGAAATCACTGCTGGCAGAATAACTTGAATTTCCAAAACTTTTTTGTTGTTTGTTGTGTAGCAGGAATTAATTTAAGATTTAATGAAAATAAGTTTGAAAGCCCACTGTTTGGGTGATATTTGAAGTATTTTAACTGAATTGTACGGCATTGGCTGAAAACACGGTGCCAGATATTTGGAGGTCTACAGAACAGAGGGACAATTATGACAATCCTAGAGACGTTCTTTTTTTATGTTTTTCACTGACCTACAGGGGGCCCTGATGCACCAAGAACAAGACATGCGTCAGCAGAGACAGGACAGAAGAAGACTGCACGCCAGCCACAACATGGATGCAAACTAGGTGGAGTTTAAAACCCTTAAGAAAAAGTTTTGCAAATAGTTTAATGAGAAAGGAAAGTCATTCCACGTGTTTGTTAGGGTTCAAGGATACAAGATTTTGTGAGTATCACTAACTTTAGTTTTTTACAACAGTTTTTCTACTCTCCACCCAAGTTCCCAAAACAAGCAACACATTAGAAAATAACTCTTGAATGTGCAGTTCAAGATATGATTTCAACATTAGGTCGTTGGTAAGTCCGGGGGGGCAATGGTGGTGCAAAGTGGGAGAAGCTGCTATTTTTGAGGTGTTTTCCTCCCAAAGTCCCATTTCATTTTTGATTTCCTCATTGTTTCCCAGCTTTGAAACATTTGTGTCTCCTGACTCCTGAATAATTTAAAAATAATTTAAGTTGTTACGGTGGGATATCATAACTACATCTTACAAATGATGGCGATCGCCGCCTGATCATGTGACGGCAACTTGTGCAGTTAAGTTTAGCCAACCGGTCACATGACGGTTAAGTTTAGCAGGAGAAAAAAGGTGACCGTGAGCCGGTTTGTGGTCACCGTGACAGTAGTTGAGTTTGGCTTAACTAAAAAAGTTGACTGCCATTTGCTGACGTGGCAGTTAAGATAAGGCACCAAACAACCAGTCAAGATTACAAAAAAAAATTTGTGGTTTGGGGTTAAAAAACCTGTCACCTAAGTAGTACTCCTGAAATACCAAACCATGGGGTTTTGCGTTTTTTCCCTTAACTATTCCGAGACACCATCTCTGCTCCCCTGCTTGCGAGCCTGTGTTTTGGACTCTATCACCCTGATCTCCTACTATGCAGATTTCTTGATTCACAGCAGTCAATGTGGTGCATACAGTAATAGATACATGGAATGCATACAAATTACCAGGGCATTACTTTTTGTGGCTATATAGATGAATGGTTCTGCTTGTGTTGTATGGTATAATCATGATTACACACCATGTGGTGTATAATGGACTTAGGGAAGAAAACTCAACAACCAAGGAGGTTGGCAGTTTTGTTATGTTTGTTTGTCTTGTTGTCTGCAGAATTACGGGAAACTACATGCCCAATTTCCCGTTGAACGGGGGTAGCATGGGCCAGGAAGAACTCTTACATTTTAGAGGGAGATCTGAATCACAGGGTAGATACAATTATTTTACACTTTCATTAACATTGCAAGATAGGGCATGGCCTTTGTAGAGGCCCGCAATCCGAAGTGCCCATCTAGGTTTTTTGTGTTTAGGTGTTATCTCTGCCGGGGCTGTAGTCAAGTCCGCCTTTGTCGAGCCCTTGACCAGTCCAAGACCAGGACTGGTTGAGACCGAGTCAAGAGTTTCGAGTCCGTGACAAGACAGTCCAAATGAGAGACAGTCAAGACTGAGACAGGAAACACAACTTAACTGTTCATAATTTATGTGACCTGAGAGACAGTATATCTTCTATTTTAAGATGATCATTTTGCATTATTACTTGTATATGATGATAAAAAAGCAAGTACAGAGCAACAACACTGTAGAATCAAATTAGGCCATCCACTTAAGGAGAGCAAATCACATCGAGCTGAAGTGCAACGTCACATTTTAAATGTTGAGTCTTTATGTTATGGTGTAAGAACTTTCTGGACTGCCAATGAAAAGCGTAACAGATAACAAGCAGGTGTCACTTAAACAATGTATATTTCCCATTCTTAAACTCATTACTTTTCTTGAAAAATCCAGAATCCTATGGTTTTGTTTTAACTTAGGGAACTTTAGGAAAAAAAGCATATAGGGCTGGACTCGGTCGAGACCAACTGGAATCTTTGACGAGTCCAATGGCCAAGTCCGAGACAAGTCCAAGTCCAAATACGACAGGTCCAAGACGATCCGAGATGATAGAAAACATCTTGAGTCCGGACTCACTGATCTCTGCACCCGCAATCATTTCCTTATATCAGGATGTCTTGGAGTGCATACTGCTGCTTAAATAAGTTAATCAAATGACTTCTTTCCATCATCGAGTAAATGTACATCCCAAAACAGTATATTATATATAAATATGGTGTTTCACCATGTTTTCTAGTCAGTATTTAGCCAGCATCCACTCAATAAAAACCTGAAAAAATAACTAAATTAAACTAAACTAAATTAAAATTCATCATGATTAAAACACTCTACTGACAAGAAGCTACAATAAAAATGAAAAGCAGCATCTGCATGTTGATAAAACTACCACAAAAGCAGGTCAGGCAGTATGCAGTGTATTGTGAACTATACCGTCACAGAACTTCAAGGTAAAACAACACCAGTGTTCTTTGTGTTCAGCAGAATTCCTGGTGGACTGCCATGAATTTGTTCAATTGTTGCTTGAGTGCACCTTAATTTGTGCATTCCAGGCAGGACAGCAGGAGGTCACTCTGCGTGGGTCAGAATTGAATCTCAAATAAATGCTTCGTGCCGAGGCTCAAACAGCTCCTTTTTGTCCCAAGGCGTGCGGCCTTGATAAAATGTGCCGCATGTTCGGCGCAGCAATTTACTTTTCACGCTATAACGTTGAAGACAAACAATGGTGATTACTTTTCAGTAAAAAAAAAAAAAGAAAAAAAAAAAAAAGAACATTTCAAATCTTTTTTCATTCACTAAAATAACTATTGAGCGTGGTGTACAGTAGCTCATTGGACAGAAAGCAGGGTGATAGTGGAAAAGGAATACATTTATGAAATGTGGTGATATTAAAATTTGAGCAGCCACAGTGTTGTTAGTGTCAAAGGGTGTTTTATTAAATCTGTATTTTTGCATTTGAGAGAGAGAGAGAGAGAGAGAGAGAGAGAGAGAGAGAGAGAGAGAGAGAGAGAGAGACTGTTGCTCTCTTGGGACTGGGGAAATTCCAGCAGAGAAAAACTTGAACATCACACGTGACCCATTTCCTTTTTTTGAAATAAGGCTTATCACGGTTTCCCCTAGCTGGAGATAGGTGGGCCAACGCATTTTTTGTCTCAGTGCATGCCTTGTTTTATTAGTCCGGTGTAACACCGGCTGCGCCGCCGCTAGTTAGCTTAGCATAGTGAATGGAATCCTGTGTTGCAGGTTAGCATGTTGTGACACAACGAATACAAACAGCAATTCAGATTCAGACTAGGTGATTTCCGAGGCACATATTGACTTGGGACTATGTTGGGTGGAAGTGCAGCCAAAGCACCGCTACCAGCTCAGAGATCCAGCTGTAGATAGCCCTATTTCAACAAACGGTGGCATATTCCTTGAAATATCGATACTGCGATAAATTGTTGTCCCGAAATGTTGATACGGTGGCGCCAAATAGCTGTATTTTAATTAATAAAATTAGGCGCTCTAAATTGAATTCCCTGATCCTCGAGATGAGCTGAGAAACACATGAAAAAGGGAAACTTGAACATAATTTTAATAGCCCAAGAAGAAAGGTTTTCACAGGATGGTGGACTTCTACCAACACGTGTGTAATATTTATACAGAACTGGACATTAAGACATTCACATATCCACACATTTACCCTCACTTTCTTCTGTGAGCACACACACAAACACACACACACACACACACAAACCACAAACACACACACACACACACACACACACACACACACACCACACACACACACACACACACACACACACACACACACACTCAGTCTGTTTCGTTATAATTAAACGTTTTTCAATTGTGTCGTTTTAGGCCTGTACAGAACGACCTTACTTAACCACTGTTAACACACTCTGTTCTCAAACCAATCATCCAGCTTCTGTAATGGTACAAACATACGCACACACACACTTTCCCCTCTCTGTTCCTTTGGGCCCCCCTCACCATTAACAGGCCACCGCAGCACGCCTTCTCCATTTAGGTCCTCCAGTCCACCCCAAGTCCCCCCTTGCGCACACACTACACCTCACACCACACACACACACACACACACACACACACACACACACCACACACACACACACACACACACACACACTCCTCCTTCCTCTCTCTCCATCCAGCGTCTCAGAGGATTTGTGGAGAGAGATTTTTTTTTTCTGCAGACGACCAGGCTGTAGAATTATATTTGTTTTTTCTGTAGCGCTGCCTGTAACGGCAGACAGTAGCAAACCGCCGGACTGTGTGTGCTATCTGTCTGTGTCCACAGTTGTTATGACGGAGTGTATCATGTAACAGCCTGAGTATCTGTAGCCTTTAGGTTTTCTGTGTCTAACAAGCCTGAGTAAGTCTGACACTGCTTTGGACTCGCAGGAGCAGTTTTTGCTCTCCAGGGCGTTCATATTTTGAGTGACATGTTGTGGGATGTCTTCTCCAAACTGTGCTGGATGTGCGGACAAGCCAGTTGCTAAAAATGTCCATATGTTATATGAGTGTAATTTTTTAAAATTTAATTCTATTATGGTACTTCATTTAGATTCCAGTAGTCTCTTTTATTTTAGTTTTTTTTATTTAGTGAGTGACACTCGTAAGTAAGCATAAAACGACTGTGACTGATGTGACTCTGTTGTAGTGGATGTTTGAGTGTGAATGTTTTTTCTTAAGCAACAGTGACTTTGTATGTACATGTTTTTTTCTGTATTTTTATATTCATGTTCACATACAGTATACTTCTTTGTTTGTTTATGTATGCACCTTTCACCATGGCAAATTCCATATAAGTGTAATGTTGTGGCAACAAAACCTTTTCTGATTCTGATTAGGATGAGGAAAAGAAAGACATTTGGTTTTGTATTAGGAGGGCTGTTATTGCTTTTGTCTTACATAACATAATAACAGATTCCTATTCATGACAGCCTGTTGTCTTGAATGTGATTTAATCCAGCTAAAAGCAACGTTTCTCATAGAAATTACATTTATATTCTATTTACTGTACTTGTTTTGCCAAATGGGTTTTTAGGGGAATAATTAGGCCCTGGGTTCTTACTCCCCCCCCCCCCCAGTCCAACGCCCCTGGTGTTGGCAGGACTTTGACACCCGAGACTGGGATTCACATCCTGATTTGTGGATCGGGTTAGGCAATAGAAGCGCTTTGGTTAAGGTTCGGAAAAAGATTGTGGGTTTCAAAAAAGAAGTTAATAATAAAGCAAATAGCTCCTGTCTCCAGTCACTTTTGACTTGTATTAATATCAAACCAAGATCCCTATATTCCCCTAATCTAAACCAGGTGCTTTAAGCGCTTAAACATAACTCTAAAAAACTTGAATCATGCTTTAGTCGCTACAAGAAATCTTAGATACTGTTTCACAAATGAGATATGTTGCTGGTTAGAAACAGACATTTTGCAACTTGCAGAAATATTCATTAAAAACACTTTTTCTTCCCTGTGTTGATAAAAACATATTTCAGGCAGCATTATGTTGCATGTATGTACAGCACTATATCTTTAAAAATAGTAATATAATAGAAACCTGATTTCTAAGAGATGGTTGCAGGTGGTATAGAGTTGCACCATGATGTGACTGAATAACTTTAAAACAGAAACGATAAAAAAAAAGAAAAGAAAACATCATCAGAGGTCGCTCTGAGGGAGGTTGTTGTGTAGGGGTGGGCGGATCGATCTAAATATCGATAGTATCGATGCCAACGATGGTATTGGTAATTGATCGATACAACTGTAATTGAATCGATATTTTAATTTAGATATCTCTCCTCTACGTTCACTATACTTTGCTTGTGTCTCCCACCTTCCTGAGCAAATGCCGTTTTCACATCTTGGCCCACATTGCTCCTCATCCCCCTCCTGCTCCTCTGCTGTGATTCGTTGTTGTGTCGTCACGTGACTCACTGACACAACGCGCAGAGGAGCAGCGACTCGCTGTATTCACTCTACAGTGCCTAATAACTAATAATGTTGTGCACTTCAATACATTAATAAAAAAATATTGCCTAAAGAATTGATCATTCATTCACCTCAGAAATAATGAAATGCTCTCCCCTACACAAAAGTATTTTTTTAGTAAAAAGTATCGTATTGGTATCGGCAATACGGACCCTGTATGTATTTGGTATCGGTTCGATACCAAATTTTGCAGTATCGCCCACCACTATTGTTGTGACTAAAAGTTCAGATAGTGTATTTGGTACTGCAAGATATGTGCCGCTGTTACCGGGGGTGGGGCTCTCCGTGTCCCGCTGGAGATCCGATCAGATCAGGTCGGGGTCGGCAGCAAAGGTTTCTAGCAATGTTTCCACGCTGGCCGATCCCCACTGACGGCGGCCCGTCTGCGGCTGCAGGACCTGGAGCTCCCCGCCACTGTTTCAGGTTGACTGTCAAAAAGTGGTAAGACAATGAAAAAGTGTTTATTTAGAAGCGAGCTGGCTGCTAGTTAGCGAACGCTAGCTTCCGCGCTCAACTAAAGCAGCGCATCTATGCCGATGACAATGGTGTAACGATTCAGATCGACTCCCAAGACAAGACGGTGCTCACCCGACTGGCCAATAGGAACGTGGCCCCGCCCATGACATTATTTTCAAAGCAAGAGAAAAATCCTGAGACGAGAGCAAGAAATTGCATCGAGAGCAAAGACTTTTTGAGAGCGAGAAGAAAAACGTTGTGAGAGAAATACGTTTTTTTTTCTTTTTTGGAAATAAACTAAACAAAATATATATTTTTGAGATTTTAAAAAAGAATTTGAAAGATTTTTTTCTCAATTTATATTTAAACTTTTTTTAGTCTCAAATATGATTTTTTTGCTATTGGTATGAGAACCTTTTCTCTCAATTTTTTTTTTCTCTTATAAAATGCTTTTCTGCTATCAGTGTGATAACTTGTTCCCTCAAACATTTTTTTTTTCTCTCAGATCATTTATTTTCTCCCATGTAATAAAGAAACAAATCTCGCTCCATAACTTTGTGACAAAGATGGCTGTCAAGGATTACAACTTTGCCTTTCGGCTTTGATTTAAGCTTCTCAACTCTGTATTCATATCCTTATAAAAAAAAAAAAAAACCTTGCTAAAACAAACACCTCACATGTTCAGATGACCAGATAACATTTCCATCTTTTATTGGGTACATTAAACTTCAAATCCCTGATTTTTATTTATGTTCCTTTCTGTAATTGCTCTGTAAAATAGCTCCATGCAGACTTAATTCCATTTATCCAGTAAAAAAACCCTCTGTCCTTGTGCTGAAGCCGCTGACTCCTTTGCTGTACTCTTCCGCGCTGCTGCCCTCCGATCTGACACGGCAGCAACATTACCATCTTTATGTAAATTGCTCTTTGACACACAGATGGGGGGGGGGGGGGGGATAGAGTGTTTGTCAAAGCCCTCCACCTCCTCCTCATATACCCTGACAGGGGAAATTACAGCCGCTGGTCTGGCCTTCTCTGTTAGAGATACTTGTAGACAGAATGAAGAGGCTTTCTTCAAGAGGGGAAGCAAGTGTGTGTTTAATCGTGCGTGTGTGTGTGTTTTCAAAAAGGCCGATGTTTCCTCACAGATGTTACAGTATATTTAAGAGTAATTCTTTCACATATCCCCCCTTTTTTTCCAATATGTCACACCAATTTCACGTATTTTTGAAGAGATTAAAAAGAGCAGCAATCGTAACCAAAACAGGTGAGGACAGGAGGTAGATAGAACCAGACAGGACTAAACTAGACCAGACACTTGACAGTTGTTTTTCATCCCCCACCCCATCAAAAGAGACCCAACAGCAGCATTGAGCGCATATCTTTGTGATTTTCTCGCAGATGAAAGTGAATATGTAATTAACATGCTATAATTGCTGGCAGTGTCTCTTTTTTATATCCAGATGAAATGATGCGAGCTCTCTCCCAAGCCAAGGTCAGAGGCCCGAGCCTATGCAATACATATTTAATGGAGAAAGACAGAATGTGAACATATGTGACTGGATACGTGAGCTTTACTGTATTTTAAATATCATCCCCAGCTGCTGTTGCTCATTTCAGCCCGTGAAATAAATCAGGCATTCAGATAAATCCTCACATCTCGCATCTTCACACTGCATTATTTATCATTATCAATGTGTCATTAATAAGAAATGTTTTTTTTTTATTTTTCTTTCTTTTTTTTCTAGTTTGCAGGGTCTCAATCCAGAGAATAATTGTTCATTTCCTCAACTTCCAACATCATTCGGTAGCCAGACCACAACTAGAAAACACTCCACTTAACATAAAAGTAAATGGGCTACCTCTGCCTTATGTGCTGACGTGGTTTCGTGGCCCATTCTTCGTTTCGAGATCGTTTCAGCGTTACCGCCAATGCCGCCATGCTCTATAAACCTTGTCCCAACCACCGCACTGCTCCTTGCAAACGGCCCCACAAGCACAAGCCCTCTATAGACTTCAAACGTAAAACTTGAGAATGATTTAGCTTTACGAGTGGCCCCTACGAATCCGCGCAGGCACAAGACAAGACAGCATTGTTGGACGGTGAAGACCCCAAAATAGTGTGGTTAGAGATGGAGCTGGTTAAGCGTCTCTGTGCCAATGATATCAGATTAAGCAGAGCTTTCAGGGCCCGTCCGGTGCTGGCTGCATGCATGACCTCATCAGCTGTGGCTCGGGTGGTTTGGCAGCGAGCGACCATGTATAAGCCGTGGCAGGAGATGACAGAAAACGCAGCAGAGACGCTTTCTGCAAAAATGGGCGTGTTGGTGCCGACACTGGCAACGGTTTGATCCTTAAATGCTTTATTTTATAGAATTAAGTCAACAAAAGTAATGCTTTGGAAGCATTTGGGGTTTTAAAATCCTTCGAATAATCAGAGACATGTAAAACTATTAATTCATTTGTTTACTACAAAACATGAAAGCTTTGTACAGAGCGACAGTAGTTTGGAAAACATGAACTTTTGCTCAGGGACTAAAATACCCAATACAGAGTGTAGTATTAATAAATAATCAGCATAGTCGTGTCTTATATGGTAGAGGGGATGAAATGACAGAGGGACAAAGTAACCGATGGACAAAACACAATTGTAAGCAACTAGTGAAATGCAAGCCAAGTATAATCATCCAAAATTAAATAAAAAGCCTTTAAAAATGGCATTATCAAACTAAAATGGTTTTCCTGACTACTCATGCCATGACACTTGTCACTCTATAGTTTATGTAAAAGTCAGAATCAAACTTTATTCTTAATCGTCATATGAATACAGTACAATGTAGTGAAATTCTATTACCGCGTTTAACCCATCCTAAGTATTAGGATGCAGTGGACAGCTATCCAGACAGTGTCCGGGGCGCAACTTGGGGTTCAGTGACTTGCTCAGGGACACTGAGCAAGACACTACTTGCTCAACACTACTGACTCAAACATTAAGAGTAAAAAAACTAATTGGAATACACAGACAACAATTCTAGTAAAGACAAAAAAAATAATAATAATGTGAGTTTAAAAAAAAAAGATCCTTACTTGCTTAAAAGTCCATAGATTATTATGAATCAGCAAGTTACAATTCGGCACTTTACTTTCCTTTAGCTGGTTAAAGTCAAACATTGAAAACCTGTCATCATCTTGACTGGGGTTTTTTGGAAATCAATCCCTGACACCATCTGATATTGTATATGTTGTATTTTATAGATACATTAGCGTTAACCAAACCCCAAAACGTATTTGTCAAAATTAAAACTTTGCAGTTGTATGTGAGCGCATGTTTAATTTTTGCATTATTAATTCTGAGCAAAACTCCCCAAACTATAAATAAGCAACAATGTTGTACGGTACTGACGGAAGATATTTTTGACTTCACAAACCTGCAGCTTAATCAGCGCAGGCCTGAAGTGCAGCAGTAAATGTCAGTTAAATGACGTACAGTGCACGGGTTGCACGTCAGTGCAAATAAATCTGACAGACAACATCCCGTCCCCATCTCTGAGTTGTCAGTGCAAGGGGACAATTAATTGCAGTTGCAAAGTATTTACTTTCCACATGTAGATCAACAATGTGTCGGGCAATCAGCCCCTAACCCCCCCCACCCCTTCCCGAGGGTTGAAGCCTGAATCCCTCATGTCACCCTCTTCACATAATGAGGAGACAGCGGGTGTCATGTCTGGACTTGGCAATGTGTTACTGACATGAGAGTTAGAGTATTAAATGGACTAACTGCCGGGTTTACTGTCGAGGAACACCGGTGTCTGAGCCCAATGATTACAGCGGCCCCAAACAAAAATGACATTTTGTCTGACAATAAAATTGGACACTAACCTGTCTGAAAGCTGTCTCCATTTGCCTAGAACAAACGTTAGCGTCAGCAAACAGTTTGACACACTTTCCCCTTGAATGCATAGAGAAGGCGAAGCCATCCTCTGGCTCATGGTAATGGCCCCTCATTGTTGGCCGCAGAGGATGTGGCGCTATTCATACCGGTGGATGATTGAAAAGAAAATTGAATCCCTTTTGATGTGATAAATGTGTCTATTACTGCATTTGCACACAAAATGTCGGTGGAAATTATAGTGGGGAGGCAGGGCTCAGAGGAGAAAATACATAGGGATGGCATATTGGCTAGCTTTGATTGGAGCTGAAATATAAATATACTGTACCGGTAGATGTAATGAGTCCAAGCTCCCTGATTTTTCCACAGGAACTTCATAAATGAAAGGCCTTGAGAGCCCCAATTGTGAGACTATATAAAAAGGTTAAATGTCTGCGTAGCTCCCTCTCTCTTTTTCTCTTCAAAGAGCTGTCTGACAAAGAACACCAACAACTGTTTGCCTTGTAATAAAAGGAAATTTTCTCTTTTCAAAAACTTCTGAAAGACAGCAAGAAGCTTGATGAAGAAAGGAGCCACGGTATTTTGTGTTGCATTGCGAAGGACACAGTTATATTTATGTATTTTATTGAACTGTATTGTGCTGTGTTTTACTGTAGTGGTTGATGAAGCATTGCATTGATTACACTCTTTGTAATAACCTGCCCAGGGACGACATGACAATTAGCATACAACTGTTATAACCTTAACTCAGTTGCATTTACATTGAGGCGGAAACTTAAGTGTTGATTAATGTGCACTGTCTCAGATCAAAAAATCTAATAAACTTAAAATTGTTAAGACAGTTGATGAAGTAATTTTGATGTATACAATTAAACAATTTATCAAAAATGCTATTATAAAGTCACCATTTTGGAAATATCTTGAATGCAAGTATAATAACGGTATTTGCATTTTTAATCTTATTATTTTTATTCAGGTTGCCATGTGTAATTTTTCTAAACACATTAGCATCTCACATTAGCAGTTGTTTTAGTATTATATTATTGGTATTAATACAACATTTCTTTATATGGGGTCACCTTTTAATTAAGAGTTTACCTAAAAATAATTTAGTATTCTGTATGTATTACAGAAATAAATAACTAAACATTACCTAAAAAACTGTAACTGGGAATACAACGATCTGACACAAGTTCCCAAATAGTAAGTTCGGGCAAGTAAGGGTTTGACTGCCGTTCCAGGGCACTTTCAGGAGGAGAGGGTTGTGAAAACACAAGCCACTGGTTGCCTGGAACGCAGCATTAATACAACACTGAAACAAACACACACAACCTACTTCTACATTCACGCTCTTCTTCTGTATTTAATAACCATTCTGCCATTAGAAAGAGTCTTTCTAGAACAGTTAGCTCTCAGTTAGCGTTTCTTTGAAGTGAAGAATTATTGAGAACTTCAAGATTTTTTATTCGTAAGAATGTATTAACAACACACATACAAAACATTTTAAGTGTGATCTCTTTCAATTTTCCTCCCAATTCATCAAATACAAAATAAAGCTAAAGTTCTTGGTATTGAAAGACGGATGGTATCCTTTATACACTGCCACGCCCCTTAACGGTTCTTTAGTAATTGAATAGGTAAAAGGAATTTTAGACGGGTGTCTTGATTTCTTTACTTCAATTGCATTGCTTTAATACAATAAATGGCTGTGTCCCTATTTCACACAAATTGTATATCTTTGTTGTCTTAAGTACCAGTATAGGTTTTAAACCTTTGTGACATGAAGATGTTGGGAGCTGTGATGTTTCTTCGTCAAGACTTGGCTGGATCCTGGCGTGCCGGCACCATTCAACCAGGGGGCCTTTTCCTCTGTGTGCCGATCCGGCAGCCACGTTCTGCTTTATGATGAGTCATGCACAAAGTCAAAGGAGCTGATGGGTAAACATTTCACTGCATTGAACATCGTACGATTTCATGTGTCAAACATACATTTTATCAATTGTTGGATATTTGGGGCCCAAAAAAACAACTCCCATTTTTCTTATTCCGTGTACAGTTTTTAAGTTGAATCTCCAAACATCACATAGATTCTATTTAAAATCCACACGCTTCAAACACTTCGCCGACGTAGGTGGTCAGTCATTCAGCGGAATCAATCATAATGTACGATGTAACCAATCTCTGAAAAAAAACATGATTCAATTTATATTCCACACACTTAAATTTACCTAAGTAAAGATGCTATTCTCTTCTAGTTCCACCATGAAGTTGCATTAGATTAGGTACAGAAATTCGTGGTGCCTACATGATGAATCATAATAATTTTTGTTGATCTCTTGATTTTTCATCTGGTGCCACCAACGGGACAAAGCTTTCACCTATTTAGTGAAATATCTCGACAACCATTGGATGGATTGCCATGATATATGGTGTAGACATTAATTGTAACCAGGGGATGAATCATATTGACGTTGATGATCCCATGACTTTTAGCCTCTAGTGCCATCATGACTACCAATGGGTTTGCGTGCTATTGTCACATTATAATCCAATTGAAATGAAACAGGGCTATCGGGTCTGGGGGAGATGCTAGAGGAGACAGACTGCCTAGCCAGTTGACCGCTTTTCTGAGTGAATGGACGGATTTCACTTTCCTCCATGTATGTTGAGTTTTGTTGAAGTGTATTAGTGTACACTAGATGAACCGGGTTACCGGCAGGAATTCCGCGCTCACACTGTCAATCATTTAGGTCATCAAATCACAATGTACAATATAACCAATCTCTGATAAAAACCTAGACAACGAGAGCAAACAATCACAGTTTATAGTGTTTATAGTGTAACAATAATGTGCAAAAACGTATGGCCAACAATTTGTATGTAATATTTTACGAAATGACGGTGACCAGTCACCGTTAGGCATATGTGACTGTTAAGTTTAGCCACCAAAAGGTGCCTGTGATATGGCTGATACAGCGGTCGTGACAGTTAAGTTTAGGCTCTAAAACTAGTTAAGACTGGAAAAGACTTTGTGGTTTGGGTTAAAACACCAGTCCCCTTAAGCAGTACTTCCAGGACACAAACATCTATTTTGTGGTCTTATACTACGTCCTCGGTTCAGTATTACAACGGACGGTCAAGAGCGCCGCCTTACAGCAATCTTAAACGTAGGGATTACAGTAAGAAATACATGGTATATGTACAAATACAGTGCATTACTTTTCGTGGCTATTTGTACAAATAGTTCTTGAGAACAGCCTACCCACACTCATGGTTTTGAGTGTAATGCCTGCATGAAATCGATTCTTTATCCAGAGATCTTGGAAAGGCTTTGTAGCGGTTTCCATTAGAAGTAAAAATGAAGGCATAAAATCTTTTATCAGCAACAAAAAAAGCATCTATAAATAATGACGTCCTCATCTATTTTCCATTTTGCTTAACAGATTTTCTCATGGTCCCATTGATTTAAGGACTTGAGTGAAAAAGACTAATTTCAAGAAGTGAAACTCCATCAACATTAACTCAGTTTTGGTACTCTTTCATTTAGTCTCCAACACAACTGCTACTGGGTTGATTCTTTCATAAATTGACTCATTTCCAAGGCTCAAAGGTTAATGCCAACATTTTCCGTTCTTACAATAACAAGGAACAAGAAAGAAGAGAGAAGCCAGACATACAGTAAGTAAATCTGTCTGATCTATCTTTTCATGCCTGGGCTATTGTGTGTGTCATCTTTCTTTTTTCTCCCAGCCCATTTGTTGAGCTTTACTTGAGAGCTACATGCAGTAGCATGGCCTTGCCTTGCCTTGCAGTAACACAAATACTCACTCCACTACTCTGTTCTACCGCCTGACCATTACATTTTTAATCAAGACACTCATCTCTCTTTCAATACACAACATCTTTGATGATGAGACTCTCTTTGATGGCAAGTGAATTTCATTTTCGTCTAAAAGCTTGCAAAGTATTCGGTTTGAGATGATCACCACATTTGTGACTTCTAGGCAATTACTGCAATGATGCAAAATGGTAAACATTGGCACAACATCTAAATAATTAACAGACTGAAAACATGCTGCTCCAATGTTTATGAAATTCGTTTTGTGTTTACAGTGTGATCATGTTGAAATGTTCCATGGCATTGAGCTAGCATGAAAGGTCATGTTTGAATGAACTCATTCTGTGATATTTAAATGGGTCCTCGGGATTACACGGTGACTTGGGTCAGACAATGGACTCCACCCATTCAAAGTCTTTGCCGGTTTAGCCAAATGTAATGCATCTGAAAATGATTTACAAAATCAAAAGCCATCTTATTGGCTGGATTTTTGTCGTGTGCCTATTTTTGTTTTGTTTTTCAGCTTGAATGAAATTCAACTTGCTGCAGTGATGTTTGCAGCATGCTCCATTTTAACATTAGAACAGCGTGGCGGGGCAGCGCGTGTCAGAGAGCTGTGCTGAAATTGACTGCGAAGAGATCTCAGTTTTTAGAGAGAAAATACGCTGAGCTCAATTTGGACACAAGTGTTGTGTCTTTGTGGCTGACAGCACTTACTGGCGTCTGTTTGAATGGATTACAGACATCCCGTAATGAAAAGTTAATTAATTCCAGGCCTTTTTTCTGCTTGTGTTGCAACTCATTTGACACTTATTTATGTAGTCATTTCAAGTACAGTGAAAGTTTTTTGTCCCGATTTTTGTGTGAAATATTTTTTTTTATCACATTATATTAAGTAATATTCTATAAACAGGCATTTTCCTATTAGCTGGGCCTCGGAAGGACTGATACAGCACAATCCATGTTTGAACGCACATTAAAGAGGGTTACTGAAGCACAAACATTACATCATCACACCTTATACATTGTGTTTTAAAATCTGACATTTTTCTGTTGAATTATGTTTAACACTCACCGGGCTCCTGGCACCGTGGTTAATGTGTAAACTCTGCAGGAGTGGGGCTGAAGATACCCACAGGAACATTGGCCCCTGATAAGCAAGCTGGATTGCTGAGTCACTGGACACACAAGTGGACAATTTCAGTGATCTACAAATACTACTGATGGCTCTTGGATTGTTCAGACAATCTTTTTCTAGTCTCAAGATTAAACCCACATTTGGCTTTCCAGAATTTTGATCCAAGTGGCACCAGTTTTGCAGTTTTGATGGTCTTTGAACAGAGTAGGACTTTGGTCCAAAGGTTTTTGAACAAGTTCTTTTTGAAAATAAAAACTCAGACTTTACATCTGCATTGTTAAAGAAAAATGGACAATAGGTGTGCTGGTGCTGGGAATCAGCTTCTCCATGTGGACCTCAATATTGATGAGCATGAACCTCGTAGAGGCATCCTGGATCTCCTCAGCAGACTGCGTCCTCTTTGGAAGGCACAAAACATTCAGATGAAGGCAAGTGAATGTTTGTGTTTTGATATCTAACCCTATTTTCCAGTAAGTTCACATTCAAATCTCACTTTAAATTACTGCATCTATACCGACTGTGCAACCCTAACTCAGATGTCATATGCCACATTATTATGTCACATGACATCTCAATTGGATCTGTCATTGACATTGTCACAGCATCATGGATGTCACTGTGACATTTGTAAATAGTCCTTTCCATTTGGTCGGTTTGAAAAAAAACTGCACAGACGAAGAAGCAAATACGTGGAGAAGATACATTTTTAAATTTAATATTTTCTCTCCCACACTAATTTTCATAGAACATACAATCTGTAAAAGTGTAGACTTGTGATGAGGTTCTTGTGTTCTCCGTGGATATAACACTGAATTTATGCCGTTTTGTTTTTTGTTTCACTCTTTCCGTTCCACAATATGATTTCCATCATGGCTACTTTCAAAAGAACCTTTATAAAGTGTGGTGAACTTTAAAAAAAATATATTTTTGGAGTAGTATTTTACAAACTGCAGTCTTGACTGAAATTGCTGTAATAAAAAATGGAATTTTGCTGCAGAACGGACAGACCATATTGTATGCACGTTGTATTGCATTTTCCAGCCACACACAACTCCATATCTCTCTTCCTTCTGTAATTGCACAAATAAGACCAAATGCTTCCTCTCTCTCTCTTAGGCAACATAGATAAGGATGAAGTTGTTGTTGTCTTGTTTTAATAAACCTTTTATCAAAATAGTTTGAGCTCCAAACCATGGCTGGTCAACTGATCCGTACAGTTTAAGGAACTAGAGTTGTGATGGTTGAAAAAGTGGAAAGATGACCCCAAACGGCTTTTCATAGTTTCATTTTGTTTTTGTCAACTTTGAATGAATTGTATTTTACAATGCTAAAATTACTGTTTTATTACATGGAGTCTGGTGGGTTTAGCGAATGCAACTTCGAAGATGTTTTTATGTTAAAAAAGGATCTTACTCTTTAACAGTAAGGTCGGCCTCCTTAGAAATCTTTTCCATAATGTTGTCAGACACTCAGGATATTCATCTGAGCCTGTCGGTGGCAAAACTAGCACTTTTGTGAAGGTAAATACAAGCTGGATAATTGGCCTATTGACTTACATTATAGCTTGTTTTGCAACTGTTGACTGCAGCAATATTGCTTAAAACTGGAAATGTCAAAGATTGTTGTTCCCATCAGTCACGTAGACAAAAAAAAAAAAAGGAAAATAGGGTCCAGGTTGAAAAAAAACTGCAGTTCCCCTTTAATAAAACACACCTGCTAGTGCTCATGTACTAACTCCCCACAGGTGTTCTCTGTCTCAGGCTGAGAAGACTCTTTCTCAGGACTGTGTGGGCCTGCATTGACCAGGCATGCACCTGTTAGCAGGGCTGCTTACTCCTCTGTGATTGGCTGTGCTCAAATTGGCTTGTCCAGCATGCTGCCTGTTGCCTTCACAATCAGCCAAGACAAGTTAAAACACGTGTGTGTGTGTGTGTGTGTGTGTGTGTGTGTGTGTGTGTGTGTGTGTGTGTGTGTGTGTGTGTGTGTGTGGTGTGTGTGTGTGTGTGTGTGTGTGTGTGGTGTGTGTGTGTGTGTGTGTGTGAGAGAGAGATATCAGTGGTTTGGTTTTTAGTTTTTAGTTTTGTCGTATGAAGATGAGCAGTTGTTTTGAAAATCTTGAAAATAAAAAGTCTTAAAAATAGTAAACCACACAACTGTACATTTGCATACTGATAATAATGATTGATAATACTGAGTGACAATACACGGAAGAAATCTATTCTAAATAGCATAGCCTATACAGTGTTCCATTATTACAATGAACATAAACTGTATATTGTGTGGATCCCACATACACCTGCTGCTCTAAATACTCACTAGCACACCAAATTTGCAGCTAAATGGTTATTTCCTCTGTCTAGATTAACATATGCTAAAAACAACAGAGCCCATCTGTTTTAGGGCATTATTTAGCTTTAAAAAAGAAGTATATTTGAGATGTGTTTTTAAAGGCTTGCGTCTAGTAGGAACTAACAGGCCAAAAAAGGAAAGCCACAGGCTGGAGAAGTCAGTGTTGAGAGACGGGCTAACACAGTTGGTTTTGGTCTTTGCATGGGATATGTTGACATAATGACTAACATAAATATAGAATTATAGCCATGTAAGTGCTTTAAAATGGAAAGTTGTGACTATGTCTAAAGTACAACCTGCTGACAATTTTCTTTTTCTTTAAAAAAAAAAACCCAAATTAAAGCCCTTTATGTAACAGATGAAGTAAAAACATACATGGTGATAAATGTAACACAAAACTGAAATGTTACACAGTTCTTAGTGCAATAGTGTAATGACTAGATTCTCTTAAGTGTCTTTTTAAATTTGTGTGATGTAAGAATGTTTATTCTATACTATATTTGCATGTTATTCTTGATATTTATTATTGTTACACTTTTGTACATCTGACTCTGACATCTGACTGCATCTATTGTTGTCATTATATATATATATATATATATATATATATATATATATATATATATATATATATATATATATATATAACAACCTAAGTGAAAGAGAAAATTATATTTCTCAATTGCACAAATCCTTCATTAGATATAGACATTTCAAAAACACATTTAAGAAAATCCAGTTATTTAACTATGGTAGAAACATACTTTTAAGGTAAACAATCTCCACCTCCAACATTTTCAAAAGACAATTAACACAATTCTGTATAAATTATGACAGTATAAGTAATCAGAACTTTAAATATACAGTATGATATAGTAATTCTGCAAAAAAAAAATTCTTTCTTTTTTTTTGAGCTTGAAGGTGGTCTCTTGCTCTGGGTGTAATTCAATGTAGAACCACCACTGTCATGGCATCATAAAAAAAGACAAATGTATAAAACCAGCAGAAAAGCCAAGGTTCTGGACAACAAAAGTAGATGTTTTTATTATATATTAACCCTGGGAACAGATGTGCAGTGTTGTCAGAGCATCTGTTCAGAACAGGGCAATCCTATTCTGGTCCCATGTGCAAACACAAGGTCCAATCTTTCGCAGAAATGGGGTTTATGTTTGTTATGTGACAGCACATTGGGTGGGTGACCTCTCAATCTACACCAGGTCCAGTAGTGTACATAAAGGACTGGATGTTTCACTTCAGCCCCTAGAGTCCAACAGTCCCTTTAATGATGTATTGTGTTCTTTTTTGGACCATACACTATAAAATATATAAGGAAATGGGAGATAATTCCTACTGTTACACTGTTTTTCTTTCTTTCTGTCGTGTCTGGTATTTCATCCTAGTGTGTTTCGTACTGCTCTTGTTTTTATTCCTTCCTCTGACACATTTTGTAATCTTTTTTTTGACACATTAAACAACAGCTCCAACTCAAAGCCATTTTGAATGCTTTACATGCACTTTATTATTTATTTAGTATTTGCATGGCTTGTTGGAGCACTTTAGCACATCAGATACACCTGCTGTACTCTGCATTTCTCTGTCTACAGAAATGACTTTAAGAAGTGCTATGAACAGTGTGTATTCAAATGACAATAACACATAAAACGCATTAAACAAGAACATTTTACCAACTTTCATGTAAAGATATGTGAAAATCCAAAACAAAGAGAGTCTGGAAACAAAAGCCATGTGGAAAGTATCCAAGTGGCCTTCCATCCACTTTATAAATACTTGATCAGATATCAAGGTGGGCATGTTTGTTCACTTTCCATCTAGATGAAAAGCTGTTGTGTGCTAGGCCCATCTGAGGCTCTGCTGTGGAGACTGTAGCAGAGAATGAGAGACTTTGAGAAACCACTGAATTACAACAAATGTCCGATGGGGTCTTTTCAAGCAAACAGTGGTCACTGTGGTATGGTTGTGTACACATAGTGCTGGGAGTGTGATCGTTCAACTTCCAGCACCAAGTTCAGACTGCAGCTGTCCACAGCTGTACATCTACATCTGTCATTTAGCTTCTGTCGCATGCTCATAGCCTACCTGTATCGGTTTTTCTCTATGCCAGATCAATTTTACATTATTTATTTTTTTGATACGTAGTCCACTCTACAAGACAGGACCACAACATTTGTTAATAATTCAGGACCCATCTTTGTCAATTAGAGTGTATTAATGGCATAACTAACTAATTCTCAGTGGTGGAATGTAACCAAGTATTTACTTACTTATTTTAATGTTATGCGACTTTATTCTTCTACTCCATTTTATTTCAGAGGGAAATTGTCACAGCCAGAGTTACCAGTTACTTTTCAGGATTTTCAGGATTTTCCATGTGAACATATAATTGGTTGATTTGACAATATGAAAAAGACTAAACTACAAAAAGGTTCATATTTAGTGCCACTTTGACAATTTTAAAATATACAAACATGAGTAAGTATATATATATATTTTAGACTTTTGAAGTAATACTCTTACTTACTTGTGGTATTGCTTAGTATCTTTACACTGTGGTTTTGCTATTTTCACTATTTTTAAGATCTTAAAACTTATTCCACGTTTCATTCCATGTTTTACACACTGTGGTGCCATGTCACCGTCTGTGAGGGTCTTTAGATATTTAGATCAAATGTGTTGTGATTCAAAAGTCACAATTATTTTCTCAAGTTTCTTTTCCAGTACACAAATTAACAAAAACTGACAAATTATCTCTTTGTTTCTAAAGTTTATTATTTTCCACAAACTGTGTCTTTAATGGAAGGTCGGTTTAAAATGTTAGGTAAATGAGCCAAAACGGTGGTAAATTAGCAGCCTGTAAATTGATATGGTACAAAAAGTTGAAATCCCGAGACTAAACATATTGCTTCTATTTACATTCTGAAGCTGAGCGCAACCTTGTTCAGAGTGATTAGTCCAACATTGACATGGACACACTGTAACTCAGTCTGAGGTTTAGTGGAGTGACCCATTACACTTTGCACGTTATTCACTTACCTAATAGTTACAGAATAATGATGTGACTGCCTGTTATACAAACACTAGTCTCACATTGCCAGACCTTCATCCAAAGCGCTGTGGAGGGGGGTCTGGCTGGTCCACACAGCAGTTCGGCATGGGAGAGAAACGTGCTCTGGTTTACGGAGCAACGGTGCCTCTGCAAAACAAACTCGGGAAGGAACTTGTTTTGGTGGAACATGTGTACGTTTTAGTTGTACAACAGAAAACTCAGATTGGACAGATGATTTAGCTAGCCGTCTGGATTTATCCTGCAGAGATCTAAGGAGAAGTTAGCCATTGTTCCTTAATGAATCTAGGGTCTAGAATGTCAGCATTGGGAAAGTTTAAGGTAACGAACATCTGGCTGAAATGAGGAACATCTGGCGTATTTTTTGGCAGGCACCTGAACAATACCGCAATTTAAAACATTGTCGATACAGACTATAAAACTCCAAAAGACTATTGCATGTGTGATCATTTTGTCCACATGTCAGTAATATCATGAATGCTATCACAAAAAACATGTTTTTTTTTTTTAAGTGGTTGTGTCATGTTATCAATGTTATCTGTTAAGTTACACACAAGCTCCTTTTTAAAATGTTGTAGAAAGCCAGTGTTGATTTTAGTGTTATTGACTCTTTGTGTACTGCTAAGAAGCTGATTTTAAATTTTTCTGAGTTGATTTCCTGTCCTTTCAGAAATTCACAGAAGGCATCACCAACCAGCTTATTGGATGCTACGTGGTCTCTCTCCAGGAGCCCGGTTGTGTTCTGGTGCGACTGTACGGCAAAATGACGGAGCTCTACGTGAACAGGGACCGGGAGGTGGAGATGTTCCAGGTCTTCCACGCCCACGGGTGCGGTCCACAGATCTACTGCAGCTTCCAGAATGGCATATGCTACGAGTTTGTTAGAGGAACAGTGCTGGATGATGAGCTGCTGCGACAACCATCCATCTACAGGTCTCTGCCAGAACAGCTTTCACATTTTCATTGATTTCTTTTGTAAAGTTGATTTGATCAGAGACGGGGTACCAAGAGTAGTTATCTGCTTTTTGGGGAATGTCATGGTTCACATTTCCAGAGTTTCCACATTCATTGCTGGAAACGACAATATGTTGATTATCATCCAGTGTAGCTATTTGGTCATGAAGGGAATAAAAGGTGATGAGAATTTAGCATTTTTTCGGAATTTATTGTTGAAAAATTGAATTTGAAGTCATGCTCATGTTGCAGACTTTTCAAAAACTGTATAAGTATCAGCCTTACCACTTTGTTTGCCTATATTATTAGTTCTTCTGACAACAGGTTTCCATTTGTCAAAACAAAAAGCAATCTAAGAAAAAGCTATTTTGAAAAGCATGCAATTAATTAAATATACATGTATATATATATCTTTCTGTCAAACCCAGGACACATTTGAACATTCACTAACACTGTTTAAAATATGTATTTATTTTGAAAGGTTGGCTGTAAAATTTCCTTCATTCGACTTTCTATTAATTTCTATTTAAGAAACAAAGGTTTCTTGTTTGTTCAGTTATTATCACATCATTAATGTGTTCAGTCTTCATAATGACCTGCGACTGTAATGATGTAGCATAACTACATGCAAATATATTTTTCAACAAGGCCATTTATTTGAATTTTCAATTTTAAAAGTCAAGACAAAATATGGCAGTTAATGAATCCACACACACACACACATTTAATGTGAAGACTGGCTATACAATATCAGTATCATGGAAAAGCACAAAAAAGGGGTAAAAAAAAGTAATGCCAGTGGCTATTATTTCCAGGTCCATTCACTGGTCAAGCTGTATAACCTTAACAGGTTTACTGAGAGTAATATAAAACCTCGACAGCTTGTTTTCTAAGGAAACAGTTAGTGATTGTTAGAGGTCATGTGTATATATGTTGAGCAACGTTGTTTAGTCACGCCCCCGGTCTCGTTCATCAACCCACATGGTTACAGGCCAGCAACATTATTCTCACCATAGGACAGTAGGACACAACACAACCAGCCAAGGCTAAACAGCCAGGGCCACGATACACATCAATCAACCTTGCTCTGCCTGATAACCTCTCTGGGGAATACCCAGAAAACTTTATGTCACCGCTAAGATGCCTCAAGAACGAGCATTCAAGTAGTCAAAAGGTCACGTTTTTTTGGAAAAAGAAGAACAAGATAAGAGCGCTTAATGGAAAGGGAGTTGTGTTTCTACTCTGATAACTGTTGTTTGTGCAATAACAGCGTCAGCCAGGCTCATCTAAGAAAATGTTTTCTCTCTGCAGATTGATCGCAGCAGAGATGGGGAGAATCCACTCCATCCAGCCAAAATGTGCTCTGCCTGTTGAACCTCTTCTCTGGACAAAAATGTCCCACTTTCTCACGCTGGTGCAGAGCAGTAGCCCAGCTAAGCAGCGCTGCACAAAAAGGTACAACTCTCGACAATATCATCTCAATGTATTTGCGATATCGTAGTCATCTCAACGCATTTCCTCAACACAGTTGGCCATGAGCAGCAGCATCAGAGCGAGTAATGACTACATTGCTCCAGAGCAGCTTTGCAAAGCCAAACTACATCTTGCAAACTCAGTTTTTCACTATAAATGAAGTCTGGAGAGTTGATTTTTTTTTTACAGCAACAGTCTATGTCCTTGACGTTCCACGCCCAGGATTGCTCTCGTTCTGCCGGAAATTCAGCCAGACTCTCTTTGGAGTTTTTTTTTTTTTTTTAAGATGTCCATTACCTTCGCTTTCTTTGTGTTGTAATTTTTAACTATCTGTCCAATCTGAGGTTTCTGTTGCACAACGAATACAACCTTTGAACGTACACTTGCTCCACCAAAACAAGTTCCTTCCGAGGCAATTTACAGCGGCACCATGGCTCCACTTGTCATTTAGCACCGCACAAGATGATTGTGATTGGTTTAAAGAAATGCCAATACACTAAAGCACGTTTTTCTCTCTTAACGGATTGCTGTGTGGACAAGCCAGACCCTCCCCGCAGTGTTGTGGACGAAGGTCTGGCAATGTGAGACAAGTTGTCAGTGACTTGTTGGGCTAATGGGAATGTTTAGTAGATGACACCGACCACTTGCAACCTTTGCTAGAACTATTGTACACTATTTGATGTTGCAGATATGAAATTGAGCATGACTGTGCAACTGTATGACCGATTTTGATTTTGATGGACATTGGCAGTCTTTCTGAAGACTACATCTACCACATGCATGTTTAGGTTTAGGGGTTTACTTTGGCCTACAATCACAACAGAGAGGCACTAGAGTCAACCAAAAAGGCATTCTGTGGGTGCTTCGGCTTGGTCAGAAATTAACTTAAAGCTTTGGATTTGTGGCCTTTCGGAAACTAAAAACAGAGAAAATGGGTAAGGACTGGATTTTACGGTGTCTGTCTGCTCTCACATAAACTTAAAACAGTACACTTAGAATAGAATAGAATAGAATAGAATAGAATGCCTTTATTGTCATTATACACAAGTACACGGTACTTGTGCAACGAGATTAAAGCAATCCCTTTGCAGTGTTGACACAAAAAAAAATATAAGAATATAACAGTAGAAAATATAACAGTATAAATATCAAAAATATAAGTCAAAGATATAAAGTGTAGTGACTGTCAAGTATACATATATAAATCAGCTTGAATAAGCATAGGTAAGTGATAACACTCAATAAATAATATTGCACAGTGATGGAATGAAATGATTAAGTCTAATATTAAGTAAAGAAATATTGCACAGTAATGGAAAGGTTACTGTATTAAATATTGCACTGTATGAAATGAAATGCACAGATTCCAGTGTCCTATGAGGTATTATATAACAGTAACAGTATAACAATAATATTGCACAGTCGGACGGAAGAGAAGACAGTCCGGGGGCCGGGGGGGCTGTGGAGTGGAGTCAGTGCATATGTGAGTTAGGGGTGAGTTCAGGGTCGTTATGGCCTTCGGGAAGAAAAGTTCTTGAGTCTGTTGGTCCGTGCTCTGATGCACCTGTAGCGCCTTCCTGAGGGCAAAGGTCAAACAGATCAGAGCCGGGTGGGAGCTGTCCTTTATGATGTTCTCTGCTCTGCTGAGGCAGCGGGAGGTGTAGATGTCCGTCAGGGAGGGGAGAGGGCAGCCGGTGATCTTCTGTGCTGACCTTACAACCCTCTGCAGCCTCTCCCTGTCTGCCACGGTGCAGCTGCCGTACCATACTGTGATGCGGTAGGTCAGCAGGCTCTCGATGGATGAGCGGTAGAAGGTCAGCAGCAAGTTGGAGTCCAGGTCGTACTTCTGAGGACCCTCAGGAAGTGTAGTCGCTGCTGGGCCTTCTTGATGACCGCTGTGATGTGGCTGACCAGGAGATGTCAGCTGAGATGAGGACACCAAGAAACGGAAGGTGTGGACCCTCTCCACACACTCCCGTTGATGTACAGGGGGGCTAGGTCAGTGCTCTTCTTCCTGAAGTTGATGATGATCTCCTTGGTTTTCTGGTGTTCAGAGACAGGTGTTCTCCGAACACCAAGCTGCCAAGTTCAGGACTTCCTCTCTGTAGGCTGCCTCGTCTCCCTTTGAGATGAGTCCGACCACTTGGTGTCGTCAGTCAGCAAACTTGACGATGAGGGTTGTTGTTGTGGGTCGGACTGCAGTCGTGGGTGTAGAGGCAGTACAGGAGGGGGCTCAGCACGCAGCCCTGTGGGGAGCCAGTACTCAACATACGAGTGGAGGAGAGGTGGGGGCCGTCAAGTTGGCAGTCAAGCTTAATACCAACAGTACTAATCTATTCAAGCATTACTTTAAAGGCCAAAGAGCACAACATTAGCCGATGACTTGTTATTTTTTAAAAAAGAGCTCAACTGGCCCATCAACTGTGTAGTATTTCCCACAGTGTGGGAGCCGGGATTCTGACTTTCTCCCTGGAAAATGCATCTTTAGACTCCCAATATCATGTATATACAGTGGCCATCAAAGGCATAGTTAGGATCCGTTTAGAAGATTAAAAACGTTTGGTAAAAAAAACTTAAATTAAGACCTGCGTAATGACGTCACATGCTGGTTTGAGATCAAATTGGTATTTCAAATTGATTTTAGACATTTTAAGGTGTTTCCATTCATTTTCACACAGCATCGCACAACATTCAAGCAAACATTTGCGAACAAAGTTTTTCTAGACAAAATGGATCGCGCCGTCTACCAATAAATGATCAATGTGGCTGTTGTAGTGTTGTAGTAGTGCTTATGTGCCAGCTGATAGCGACATATCAAGCTATAATAAGAGAAACAATGACGCTATCAACGCATTGCTGTGATGATGCAGGTGCAACTTGCCTTTTATTTGCCCTCCGGCACTAATGCGAGACAATTCTTTTTTTGAGACATGTCTCGCTGTTTGAGTGCCTTCCTCCGGAGGACGTTCCACAGATTGTCGTAACCTTTGTTTGCCATTTCCTTTGCGAGTTCCCGATAAATTGAATTCAAAAAGTCTCTTGTCTCTTCGTCCGTCCACTTCCATCTGTCTTTGTTGACACCCGCCATGTGTGCAAACAGAGCGGAAATACTGGTCGGAAATTAAAATCTTGAAATCGTTCAAAGAAAGTCCAATGAGACCAAACGTATTCCTTGAGTAAATATTCATGAAATCCATCGAATTAAGTGTTCCCATAAGGCATTGTTTATTCAACATCACTTAATTCAGATAAATTGTGTGGATGGAAACATGACATGACCTTTGTCTACTTCTGTCTGACATCAAAAACTCATTTGTTCAGAAATTACTGCAAAGTTAGAATCCCTATTGGCCACTGTTGGACCAAAAAGGTGAATCCAGCCCAATCTGCTGGGCGATCGCATCTTTCTATCCTGCATCCGTTCTAATTTTGCGGGGACCAATCACAAGCTGTCTTATCCACCAGGCGCTGTTGGTGAGTTTAACACAATGACGATGGAGAAGCGACCAAGCAGCTTTCTGTTTACATCCAACATTCAACAAGGCGGCCACCGAAGTGCAGAAACGTTGATGCAGCTGTCGCGTCAACGTCACCGGGATCATGGTGTGATTGGTTGAAGGACTATTCAATTACGTAAAGAGTTTTGTGAACTATGCCCATTGGTCACACTTCTTGTGCAGTAGAAAATACAGAGCAGACTGCCCAGACTAATGTTCAATCTCAAAGATTGAGCTTTGTCTGGTGATAGCCAGACTGGGCCACCATCATCACCGTCCGTGACTGAGGGGGGCGGGTCTTAGTGATGGTCAATTGTCCTATCCAGTGTAGGAAGAGCTTACATTAATGTTTGTGTGAGAGAAAAAAAGCTGTCAATTATCTACTGTGGTGGAAATCACATCAGGTTAAAACAAATATTAAGATGACACTGGAGGCTCTACCTCAGTGATAATTTGGTGCAGCCATCCTTTGATAGAAACCAGCAACATTTTCCACATCTTTATCTATTAGGCAGCAGCCTTTTTTCATATGACAAATGTACATTTCTCAAACTTGCCCACAGTGCTCTCTTCACCCATGCATTGTGTTCAAGTAACTGAGTAGTCAATGCTCAGAGTTGCACATTCACTTCTGTCACAATGGGAAGGAGTCCGCCGTTGCGAGCTGTCATTGGTCAGAGGGATGAGGTGGGGGAGTGGCCGCGGTGGCAGTGACCATGTATTATCTCTGACAGGGGTCACAGGGTGAGAGAGGTTTTCCAGACAGTACAAAGAAACAGACGCTTGGCCACGAGCTTCCTGCAGAGTTCTCCCTTATCGGTGAAGCGCTCAACCTTGTTTATGTAAGCAGCGGAGGGGTCGGAAGTCCGTACAAACTGAAGCTGGGAGGCCCAAAATCTCTAAGTGGCAGTGAACAACTGGAGTTTCTTCTTTGAATTTTAGCACATGGCGTTGTGACTCACCCATTAAAGAAAGGGCCAGTTTTTAGCTTCCTGGATTCAGAAAGAGAAAAGTCAAACAAAGAGAAGCCAGTGTGACCAATGTTCAGTCAGTAATCCGTAAGACAAGACACAGACAGCTAGTCTATGTTTCTGGTTCCTTTACTATACTACAGATCTACAGACACAGGTCTGTTGTCATGTTCTGCTTTGGCCTGCTCGTGAACTGAGCCAAGTTGCTACAAGATAGACAATATCCATTTAAGATTATAATACTGCTTAAAAATGTATAATACATAAAAGGATACACCTCATAAGGCACATATAGTGAAATGGAGTACAGAGGAGTAGGGACTCTTTCTTGAGCTACATTCTCTAACAAGATTATGAGAAAGTTGACCAATGTTGAACTTATTTTGCCCTGATGTTTCAGTGTACAGTTTAGGTGTATCATATTTCTTACAAAAGCAATATGTATATGGATGACTTAGGATATTACTCGCTGTAATATTCATCCACAAGAAGCAGGCTGCACCACATTCAGAGGCCCAATAGATGGTGCTATATTGTGAGACATGCGTGTGATGGAGGGGCTTCACACAGTCCAATGCTGCTCAAAACACAGACATACAGACAAAACTCACAATGGTCAGGGAAAGGTCAATCATTAGGGACATATAAAAAAGAGTGTTAGAAAAGGATGATGAGAGAATATTTATAATGTATATGATAAATTTGAGATTCAAGAGATGAGATTTAAGAGGTTGATTTATGGTTAAAAGGCATGTGTATGGTGTGTCTCTGTTTGCATGTTCACTAGCCAGTCACTCACACACACACCCACACACACACACACAACCACACACACCACACACACACACACACACACACACACACACACACCAACACACACAACACACACACACACACAGACAGAGACAACGCAAAAGTGGTTTTAAACAGATATCAGAGAAATTTTGTACTTGAGAACGTATAAGGGCTGGTATGAATGTGATCTTCAGAGGAAATGGTAAAAGAAAGGCAGAGAGAGAGCAGGAGAGGCTGCACCTGCAGAGGAGATCTTCAGCTCTCAAACCACCCGCTGTGCAAGAAAAAAGAGAGAGAGAGAGAGAGAGAGAGACTTATGCAGAGAAGAGAAGAAGAGAGAGAAAGAGAGAGAGAGAGAGAGAGCAAGAGGCTCCTGCAGCTGCAATGTTCAGAGAGAGAGAGAGTGCACAGTAGAAGTCAGAGATGGGAGAGAAAAGAGAGAAAAGCAATGGAAAGCAAGAGTGCAATCTCTTCGTCTCCCAATGGCCCCCTGCTGCGTCTCCCATTTGCACTCCCACAAATCATATAAAACTGCAAAAAGCAAAAAAAGAGAGAAGAAAATCAGTGCTCGGCTGGTGTTTGAAATCATATGTAAATAAGGCACATTGATAATGAAGCGCCAGAGGAGGAAATTCCACTAATTACCTTACAGAGACTTGACAAGGAGCAGGAGGCGAACGTACTTGACGTACAGTTTCTCGTGAAAAGGACAGAAAAGAGAGAGGAAAAGATCTGATGGCAAGACGACAGGTTTCCATTTAAAGTCAATGGAAGTCTTTCATTTAGCCATCGACTTCGAGTAAACGGGGGATTTCTATGGTAAAGTCAGTTTGTTAAGTTAAAGCAATGGAGGGTTGAAAAGGAATCAGGCTGATTCACCATTGAACTGTGTGTTTTTATCCATATTAGAGAGGAGATGATGAATTATACATGTCGATTTTATAAAACAGATCTTATAGGCAAGTGGATGTGAGTCAAACACACCGACAGCTATCATTTAGACCTAGATTTTCTGAAATGCAATTTGGAGTTAAGATTGGCAGTTTTTGCACAATTTCAGTTGACAATAAGTCAAAGAAGAATTAAAAAAGATCCAAACTCAAGCAGGAAACAGCTACATAAAAAGAATATATATTGCATACTTTTTTGCATACTTGCTTGCAGGTAGTTAGATCTTAATGTGTTTTTATTCAATCAATCCTGTCTGATCCGTGCATCTACGCAGCAGGACAGAGTGGATTCGCTGAGTGAATGAAGGTTAAGATACAAAAATGACTTGTGTTGTTGAGGATGTGTAGGAGGACTTGTATAAGGCAGCAGAGCCTTTGTGGCACGGGGATAAACAAGGCTCTGCTCCTCTGCTTTTGTTGTGCTTTCCCAACAGGCCTCACTAAATTATGTCTACACGTGTGTATAATACCGGAGCATCTGTTTGTTCCCCCTTGAATAAATAGGTAGTGTTTAAATGACCCTCTTACCGTGGCCTGACAACTGAAAAGGAAACACGAAAATTAATTAGGAGACGGATGCTTGCGTAACATTTCTTCCAGGTGCAATTTGCACTGACGTCCAAGGACATTAGTGCCTTCTTTGATAGATCGGGTAATCAACAGAGTGAAAACAAGGCATGTGACCTCTCGATGAGGCACGTTGAACTGCTTCAGTTTACAAACATGTAGCTCCAAGAGAGAAAAGTGCGGACTTTGTGACAAAGTAGGATTCGCACACCTGCACGCAAACGTTTTTATTCCTCCAACATTTGAGCCATAAAAGTCTTTTTCCCCTTCGTACAAGTTTAGTTTAGATGTTTTTGTCCTTAGCTGCTCTGTACACACACTTTCCTTACCACAATATCCTTGTCAAATGTTCAAAAAAACTATGGGGATTTCTGCAGGCAATATTTTACGACTGAAACTAACATTTAAGAAAATTGCAAGACGTCTGTTTTACCATGGGGTGGAAACCCTCTGAAAACACATTTAGCCTTTACAATGACATTTGAGGAAGTAGGAATAGTACTACTTGAGACATACTCCATTTAAAATGTATTTCTTGTTACTTTAACATGTCTTTCGTCTTTGTCTGGCCTTTAACTAGCTTGTTGTCGATTAAGAAGAGTCCCTCCAATGTCCCATACTTCTGAAGACTATCTAGGCTCAGAGGTGGAATGCATATTTACTCAAGTACTCTACTCAGGTGCAATTTTGAGATATACAATTTTATTTACACAGACCATAACACAAATCACAATTTACATCAAGGGACTTTACTGTACAGTGTTTGACACCCCCTGGAAAACTCACCCCAAAAAACCCTTTAACAGCGACATTTTTGAAGAAATCTCAAGAAGGGTAGGTGTTGCAATGCGAGACTGGTTACTTTCGGAAAGTCGAGACACTACAGCCAAAAAGATTGTTTTTCATGCGCTGTTCAATTTTGAGATTTTAGGCTATTTTGCTTCCATAACATGACTTCTTTCAGACTAAGGGAAAAGTAGATTACTCCTAAATGCACCAAAAGTTAGGGGTTAGATAATGCCTCATTGGCATATTAAACATGACATTTCAGAAAACTTAAGAAAAACTAAATAACTGTCTCAATGTAGTTGTCAACTCGGGAAGCTGACAATGCTGCTGATTGTACCTCTATACTTTACTAAGTACTTCGTACGTAGTATTTTTACATTGTCATAGTGCCACTTTTACACAAGTAGAATATCTAAAAATACTTCCAACACTGTCATATATATAGTATGATGTGTGAAACTCACATTTATAGTACAATAAGCCATCAGGGCTGCATTAACAAACAAGCTAGATATGTAAGTAAGGGTGAGGGTGTTCACAAAACATAAATGTATTCATTAATTAAATGTGGAAACCTCAAACTCCCTTTTTAATTAAAACCTTTATTTCATTTTTATTAATGTTTGCAAAATAAATACACCAGTCTTATTACCGGTTATTATGTAACTCACTGGTCGTGTATTTGTCAGTCTCAGTGATTCATCTTTAAGGGACATATCACAAACTCATTTGGGTATGTTTAGGGCTTACCAGCACACAAACTGTGAAATAAGACAACCCATTCAGAAAACATGGGATTCAACAAGCCATTCAGATTTGGCTCCCCTTCCTTTGTCGCATGAGGCTCATTAGCACACACTGCC